>NC_133647.1:86440119-86746017 GCF_009905375.1 Apium graveolens
ATCAAGCAAAATGCATGACTCCCTATCAATTATTCAAGAGAAGAAAACCAACTTTAAACTTTCTACATGTCTTTGGTTGCAAATGTTACATCTTAAGGAATCAATCTGATCACAAAGGAAAGTTTGATGCAAAGCCTGATGAAGGAATATTTGTTGGTTATTCTGCTGGAAAATCATATAGGGTCTACAATCTAAGAACCAACATTGTCATGGAATCTGTACATGTTGTGTTTGATGATAAAAAGATTGATGGACTAACAGATGAGGGACATCATGAAGGACTCAAATTTGACAATATTGAGATATATTGTGATGATAGTGAAGATGAGAATGATGAAGAAGGCATCTCAAGAAGAAACCAAAGTCTGCCTTTGGATAATGCACAGAATGCTGCATCCGTTGAAAGTCAAAATTCAGCTTCCGTTGAAAGAAGCAATGCAACATCCGTTGAAAGACAAAGTGCATCATCCGTTGAAGTTCATAACGAAGCATCCGTTGATCACAGTCTGTCAACGGATAATCAATTCACCTCATCAGTTGATAGAACTCCCAATTCCTTTCAAAGGATCAGCGACCCAGGGGGAGTTTCAACAAATCAACACTCTATCTCACATCATGACAATACTGAGGCAACCTCATCAAGGGCTAATCTACCACCTCAAAGGAAATGGACCAAGAATCACCCTTTTGAACTGATCATTGGTGATGCTACATCAAAAGTACAAACTAGAAGGGCTACTCAAGATGAATGTCTGTATAGTAGCTTTCTATCACAGGAGGAACCTAAGCGAGTGGAAGAAGCTCTTTTGGATCCAGATTGGATTTTAGCAATGCAAGAGGAGCTAAACCAATTTGAGAGGAACAAAGTGTGGAAGCTGGTACCCAAGCCAAAGAACAAGAGTTCTATTGACACAAAATGGGTATTCAGAAACAAGATAGATGAAAATGGCATTGTCATAAGGAATAAAGCCAGATTGGTTGCCAAAGGCTATTCTCAACAAGAGGGAATAGATTTTGATGAAACATTTGCTCCAGTTGCAAGACTTGTAGCCATCAGAATCTTTCTAGCCTATGCAGCTAATGCCAATTTCAAAGTCTATCAGATGGATGTCAAGAGTGCATTTCTAAATGGGGAATTGGAGGAAGAAGTTTATGTAAGCCAACCTCCAGGTTTTGAAGATCCAAATTTTCCAGACCATGTGTATTATTTGTTGAAAGCAGTCTATGGACTAAAGCAAGCACCTAGAGCCTGGTATGAGACTTTATCAAAGTTCCTTCTAGATAATCACTTCACAAGAGGTACTGTTGACAAAACTCTCTTCTTTAGAAATGTTAATGGCTCTAAGATACTTGTACAAATTTATGTAGATGATATTATATTTGGATCTACATATGATAAACTTTGTAAAAAGTTTGCTAAATTAATGCAAAGTAAATATGAAATGAACATGATGGGAGAGCTAACTTACTTTCTTGGTTTACAAGTTAAACAAGTTAGTGGTGGAATTTTCATTAGTCAAACTAAATATATTTATGATCTTTTAAAGAAGTTTGACTTAATGGATTGTTCACCTGCAAAAACTCCCATGGCCACTGCCACCAAGCTTGAATTAAACAAGGCTGAAAAGTCTGTGGATATTACAAGTTATAGAGGCATGGTTGGCTCACTTTTATATTTAACTGCCAGTAGACCTGATATTATGTTTTCTACATGTCTCTGTGCTAGATTTCAAGCTGACCCTAAAGAATCTCACTTAGTGGCTATTAAAAGAATTTTCAGATATCTCAAGGGGACTCCAAATCTAGGAATTTGGTACCCTAGAGAGTCTGGTTTTGATCTAATTAGCTACTCAGATGCAGATTATGCAGGTTGCAAAATAGACAGGAAAAGCACAACAGGCACCTGTCAATTTCTAGGAAATAAGCTTGTATCATGGTTCAGCAAGAAGCAGAATTCTGTTTCCACATCAACAGCTGAAGCTGAATACATTGCAGCTGGTAGTTGCTGTACACAAATACTATGGATGAGGAACCAGTTATTTGACTATGGTATAACTGTTGACAAAATTCCAATATTTTGTGACAACACAAGTGCCATTGCCATTACTGAAAATCCAGTGCAGCACTCAAGAACCAAGCACATTGATATCAAGTACCACTTCATTAGGGAACATGTGATGAAAGGTACAGTGGAACTTCATTTTGTTCCAAGTGAAAAGCAGATTGCAGACATATTTACCAAGCCACTTGATGAATCAACATTCACAAGATTAGTAAGTGAGTTAGGTATGCTTAACTATTCATAATCTATGTCATCTATGTAATCTGTCTTGTAGCCTGAAATGAATTTGCTGCAAGAACAAAGTTGGCTTTAATCAAGACTTATCCTATCAACGGATATTCCCTATCCGTTGAAAGCCAAAATTGTTCTATCAACGGATATTCATTATCCGTTGAAAGACAAATACATTTCTGGTAATTTTATCCTTCAACGGATAAAATAGTGTTGTTCATCAACGGATAACTATTTACCTTATCCGTTGATGTGTCACGTCAGTGAGTCACAGCCGTTGATTCTTTTACTCAACCGTTGATACAGATATACAGTGTTGTATGTATTTGTATTTACGGTAGTTTTCAAAATTTCTACAGTTTCATTTATTCCTGAACGGCTATCACTTACTTAAAAGTATCATTTAATTATTTTATTTGTGTTTTAATTCAAGAAAGTATAAAAGCCCAATTGAATTCTTATTTTCACTTTACGCTTTCTTACAATTATCATTCTCTTTCTCTCTCAATTCTCAAGTTTTTCTCTGCAACCTCTACTCACAACAATGGCACCAGTAGTCAAAATTATGTCTCAAACAGGATTTGTTTATGAAAAGAATAATTTCATAGTCTTGGTTGAAAAGAATGAAGCCCATTCTGATTATCACAAGATGATGGACTTCATCAAGAACTGCAAACTGAGCTATGCAATGCTGGAAGCCCCAACCATCTACTGTGAAGTGATTGAGGAGATTTGGACAACTGCAGAGTTCAACTCCACATATATGACTATTGCCTTCTCTCTCAAAGGTAAGGACTATTGCATTAATTGTGATGATATACAATCTTGCTTTAAGTTGCCTGAGAATAATGCCATGACACCACATACTGATAAAGATGTCTCTGCAATGCTAGATTCCATAGGCTATGCTTTTGATTCTGCTAGTTTAGGTAGTATTAGAAGGAAAGGCCTTAGGAAAGAATGGAGTTTTATTGGAGATGCCTTTATTAAGGTTTTCTCTGGGAAGATTAGCAATTTTGATGCTATCACTTCATCTCTTGTTAATATGCTCTATATGCTAGTTTCTGATAGGTACTTTAATTTTAGCAACTGTGTTATGCTAGAATTAGGTTCCAGATTAGGCAACAAAGCTAATAGACCACATAACATCTACTTTGCTAGATTCTTTATGTTATTGGCTAACCATGTTGCTGAAGGTTTGGTTATATCCAATGAGGATAATAAACTCAAATGCTGGGCACAAGAGAAAAGGGTCCTTGCAGACCTTTTGAGAATGAACCTCAACATCCAGGTGCCATTGGTATACTTGCCAATCATGAATGCACCACAGGTAAGTGAGGTAAATGTTTCTATAACTCCTACTATTTCCAACCCCAATGTTTCTTTGCCTTCTAGTGTGGCTATGGAACCTGTGTCATTGTCCAAACAGGCTCCTACCAAAGCCACCAAATCTAAAGTTTCCAAAGTCAAGTCAAAGAAACCTACCTCTGTTGTTTCTCAAAAGACAACAGTTGTAACAACTACCATAAACCCTGAAGGGAGTGAACAGGGTGTGAGTGGTGAGGGGAGGGGTGAACATCAAAAAGCCCCCCAGGATAAGGTGGGAGAGGTGAGTGGTACCCAAACCAGCCAAGCCATAGTCTCTCAAAAGACTGTAGTGGTTCAAAAGGAGTCCAGCACATCCCTAGTTGCATCCTCCCAAAAGGATGCAACTATTGAAAATAGTCCCCAACCAGGGACACAGAACAAAAGAGGGAGGGACACTGAAGCTACACATTCACCAATTCAAGCCTTTTCAAGGAAGAAGAAGGCCAAAACCCTAGTTTCCACACAAGGGACACACACAGCACAGATACATCCACCAGTATCTGTGCCTTCTCAAATTCAGCTTGATGTGATTCCAGCAAATGTGGAATCACAGCCCCATTCTCTCAATATAGAAACACACCATTCCTCAAACTCTCCAACACCCTCTCTGGATGTGGATATGATATTCACATCAATTCCTGATTCTCCCTCATCAAAACTCAGGGAGGAGCCCCACTCAAAACCTGGTGATCATCATCTTTTAGATGATTTGTTGGATCATCAGCCAATTCTTTCAGATGTAGTTACAAAATCTGTGTCACCATACTTAAAATCAATCCACACAGATTCAACAATTATATCACTTTCTATCTCTACATCATTTCCTTCTTCAACGGATATCTCTCATCCGTTGACAAGTGGTTGTTCTTCAATGGATAAGCTTAACAGCAGTTATCCGTTGATACCATCAGTTTCTACTTCAACGGATACTCCCTATCCGTTGATGGCCTCTACACACTTAACAGAAACAACTCCAACTGTAGAGGACATGGAAACTGTACAATCACTTTTAGGCTTGAGGGAACGGAGTGATTTTTTGAGTGAGAGGCTGGGTTGCTCCCAGGCAAAAGGAGAGGTTGAGAGTCACCAAATGCATGTTATTTCTTCCAGCATGGCAAAAGTACGTGAGAGGAGTGCCACCTTAGAAGGTGAAGCTGAGGGTGTGAGGGTGTGTGTGAGCCAGGGGGAGCCCCTGATGCAAGAACAGAGAGAAATTGAGAGAAAGGCAGGTACAGAAGCTATAAGGGTGGATCCAGCCATTGCTAGTGAGTTAATGAAAGTGGATGATGCAGATAAGGAAAGACAATTTCAGCAACATTACAAAGCTGTAATTGATAACATTTCCTTGGATGCTGACACTTTTACTCACCCTGTTTCAGCCTATCAATTATTGGCTGCACAGGGCAATGTGGAGGCAGAACAGACACTACACATTGTACACACTTCAGAATCTCTTCTCAGAGACAAAGCTACTGTCAACAGGCTGCCTTCTCAAGCTGGTGAGCCATCTGAAGAATTTGGAGTAAATTCTAATGATGATGACTCTAATTCTTTGAATGAGAGCATGAGCTTAGGGGGAGTAGCAGGCCCAAGTTTTGTTCCTAATCTTCCTGCATGGGCATGGGCAAAACCATCAACACCAGGAGAGTTTGGTGTCACTTTGGTCAAACAAGTCATGACAATTCAGCAGGCCATTCAGGAGACTCAGGATGCTGGTACCAAGGCAATTCTTCAAGCTCATCTGGAATCTCTGCATCTCTTGCAGTTGCAGCATTACCAGCAAAATCTAAGTGTGGATGAGCTCAAGCTGGACATTGCTGATCTGAAATCCTACAATGCTGAGAAATTGGATTCAGTTATACCCTATGGTACTATGCAAGATTTGTTGGGGAGACTGAGGAAGGCATCTGATGCTGACAAGAGGCTGGCCAGATTGGAAGATAGGGTTCAAATCATTGAAGACTCTATGGTCACCATTCTTCAGAATCAACAAACTCAAACAAATCTACTCATGCAGCTGGCACAAGCACAAGGCTTGACCCCTACCCTTGATGATAACAAAAAGGGGGAGAATAAAGGGGAAGGGGAAGGAGAGCCATCTACTACAGTTCAGATTTCTCAAGTGCTAGTTCCTGTCATCACAACTTCTCCACCAATTCAAGTCAAAGGAAAGCTAGATCGAATTGATCTAATCCAGATAGCAGCAGCTGAATTGCAAGTCAAAGAGCAAAGGAAGAAGATTGATGAAAAGATGCAACTAATATTTGGTTCTACAACTTCTCAATCACAATCTGTGAAGCATAGCACAAAAGTGGAATCAATTATTATGGAACTCAAGCCAGTAGGGAGGCATAAGGATGGAGAAACTTCTTCCAAAGATCTGCAACCTATGGTTCTCAAGCCCAACAACAGATCCAATAAGGACTCTACAAAGAATCCTCTAAAAGAGGTGGATTTTCCTCTTCCAAAAGCTGATGAGGACAAGCTTTTAGGTAGAAGTATTGCATATCTCAAAGAGACCATGGATGAGGCTGTAAAGAGAAACATGGCTATTATCTTCAGAGAGGGAAAGAGCATTAGTGTGATGCAAGGACATCCCAAATTCTCAATAGCCAAGAGGGAAGAAACCAAAAGGTTGAAGGAAGAAGCCAAACAGCTAAAGGCTGACAAAAGAGCACAAGCAAAGCTTGAAAAACATCTAAAGTCAAGTCAGGCTGAAGAACAGAAAGAAATTGAAGACAAAGGTGAAGATGAAGCTATGGGGGACATGGTTGGCACTGAGATGGAGGAAAGAAGTAAGGAAGAATGGCAGAAAGGGAAAAGAAAGAAGGTCAATGCAAAGAGAATGAAGGTAGATAAGACTGAAGAAACCCAATCAATATCCAAACCACTACCCTCTATTCCTGAACCCATTGTACCTGACCCCTTCATGAACATTCATGGTGAAACAATCATTCCCAAGGAGGAACCAATTGATTGGGACACCATCAAATTGCCCACCTTCCTAACCTCTTCTCCACCATCAAAGAAGCAGAAAAGAAGAATCAAATCAACACCCTCTAAAGCCTCAATCAAATTCACACAGAAGCCTAAGCCTAAACCTCAAACCTCTAAAGATGATTATGTTCACATCTGTGACATAAAAGAATTTTCAGACATTGAACTCTATCTGGATGAGCTGGAGGATGTAAGGGGAATAGCTGCCTACAGACAGCTACCAGAAAGACTAGTGTTCAAATACAAAGGAGCTGGGGAAAGAACATGGCCTCTTCACAAAATTCTGAATGAAGGCTACTCTACCTTGATTAGAGTCTACTCAGCCATACATAAGGATTCTGGCTTTACCAGAACTGCCAGGACTGAGATTCTCAACAAGATTGCCAACATAAGGAAAACTTGGAGGGAGCCCAATGCCTTGCCTAGAACTTTACTCATTCAAGAGAAAGGTATTACAATTCACAAATCACCTCATTGGTTGATGGAGTTCAGAGACAACAAAGGAGTCAGAAGATTTTTCAGAATTGAAGATCAGCTAAAGATTGCCAGTAATGAAACTCTCAAGGATATGCAATCTAAGTTAGATATCAATGAAGAAGATGAAGCTGAATTCTACAGACAACTTCAACTTCAAATAGAGGAGAATGACAGGAGGCTAGGAAAGAAAACCAGGGATCAAAGGAAAAGAAAGTAATTTGCTCAGGCTAAAGGAGCACCCTTGGAAACAATGTATTTCTTCAATTTCATCTCAGCATATACACTTTTGCAGCACTTTTGAATTTCTGCTTTGTTACAGTTTATATATTTGTTAAGTGTTTTGTTATCATCAAGCTAAACCCAAATTTATGCCTACAGTTCTAGTAGACATAAATAGGGGGAGATTGTTAGGAATATGTGTATTAATTTGATGATAAGTTCAGCAAAACACTTAAGTAGAAATCTAGTATTTGTAGCCTCAACGGATAAGACCATGTTGGCTATCCGTTGAAGGAGTAGCCTTACTTAGCAATAAGTTTGGTATTGTAGCACATCTCACTTTCTAGTTTCAAGCTGTAATTCTTAGATGTTGTTAGGAGATAATCAGTCATGTTGACTACTAATGGATGTACAAATAGGAGGGCTAATTATAAATATTTCATGCCTTGTAATTTTGTATAAGTGAAGAAGTGTCAACGGATATTGAAGACCTTCAACGGATAAGAAACTAAGCTTCGACGGATGTCTCTAACGCTTCAACGGATAAAGCTTCAACTGCTAGAGCATCAACGGATAAAGCCATCAACGGATGAAAACTTCAACGGATGCTCATTCTCATAGCAGTTGATAGTGACAGTTAACAAAGCTGACAGAGGCACATGGATTGACAGAGATATGGTAGCCTATTTCAGGAACAGCAGAAAAAGCAGCCGTTTTTAGTCTGGTTCAAAATGGAAAGTCAACAAATAATTCCATATTACATTGGATAAAAATGGAACAGAAACAAGTGGAGAACTATTGTCTTATTGTACTTTATCTTTGTCTTCACTTGTAAACTTGGTGTTATATAAACCAAGTAGTAGCTAGTAATTAGATGTGAATTTTCCCTGAGCTGTTTAGAAATATCAAGAGAGAAAATCATCTAATTTGTACTAGGAAGCAGTTGTGATTCAATTTTGAATCACAGATTTTCTGAAATAACACATCTCTGGTGGAACAACAAATCCACCAGAAAAGTTTTTAAGTTCTTTGTGTTCATTACATTTGTGTTTGAATATATATCTGTCTGCATCAGCTCCAAGCAATTCACACACATTTGATTATTCAAACACTTAGCCTTACAAACTGCTCAAAACTTGAAAAAGTTTTGAGATTTACATTCAACCCCCCTTTTGTAAATCTCATTGTTAGTCCACTGGGAATAACAAGTACCCTCGGCTCCACCATTTTTAATAAATTAACCATTAAGAATTTTAAGGCGATTCTTTCACGAGTACTCTACCAACTGCCTAATCCACTTTACATAATTGTTTTATACTCCAATTAGTCATTTAAGGGCCTTAACAAAGTTTTCAAAGTAAGGCGAGGGGTAATGGTTTATTCACGAAACGCCGTTACTTAAAACGGTCATTTCTCCTAAACCGTACATCGGATTCAAGCGAACCACAGATCAAAATGAAACTCGTAACATGAACTATCTAAAAATGGCAATGGTCAAAATCTAACAGTGAGCTAACGGGTCCTGAAGTTAAGAACAAAACAGTCTAAGGTAAATCGGGCATTACGACGACTATGTTTACGCGATTTCCCAAATTTTACCATTCCAAATCATATCAATCCAACTACCAATAAAAAAAACTCAAGATACACATCAATGCTACTGATTTCAATCATAATAAGTCCAAGAATCTCAATTTAATCCAATATCATACTATCTTCAAATTCAACCAAACTACTAAATCAAACAAGGTTCAATTCATGCTTAAACATTTAAACTACTACTCCTCCATTAACAATCATCAACACCTCAATTAAAATCCAATCACTACAAACCCAACCAAACTTTAAACACACAAGCATCATGCTTCTCATGAACTATATTAATCGAAACCACTCTGTTAGATATATTTGATAATGTCATGGCTAATATGATTTATGTTTAGTTTTCAGATCTTACTTAAACAGGATAAGTCAGTACTTATTGGAAGTCAGGACTTAAGGATATCAGTACTTATATTATCAGGAGATAATCATCAGAAGATGGATATCAGAACTTAAGTGCTGAAGGACGTTCAAGATAAGGATATTAGCTGATTAAAGGAAAGAAGATCGAGATAAACATAAGAAGAGATATGCATGAAGAAGGAATTCTATGAAGAATAGAATACTTGGAAGAAAAGATATCTAATTGATATATTTTAGGAAGTAGAATTATATTCCATATCAATTAGCGATTATCTTGTAACTGTGTAGTATATAAACACAGACATAGGGTTTACACTATAAGTGTTATCATATTCGAGAAGATTATTCATTGTAACCCTAACAGCTCTCGTGATATTTGTTCATTACTGAGAGGTAACAGTTCCATACTGTAACAGAGTTTATTGTTTCAATAAAGTTTGTTTTCTGTTACTTAAAATATTAAAAGTTTGATTTGATTGTATTTTTACACTGTATTCACCCCCTCTACAGTGTGTGTGACCTAACAAGTGGTATCGGAGCCTATCTGTTAACGCACATACAGTTAAAGATCCAAACACAATCATGTCTGACACAGAAACTCCAACTAAGCCTACCAAAACTGAAGAACCTCCAAAGACACAAATTCAAAGTCGGTATGAAACCATCAGAGTTCCCATACTGAGACCATCTGAATATGCCATATGGAAGGTGAGGATGAGCATGTTTCTGGAAGCTACAGATCCAGAATATCTTGATAGAATCAAGGAAGGACCTCACAAACCAACCAAGCTCGCTGTTGCAGTTGCAGGTGAAGCAGCAAAGACCGTACCAAAGGAGAAGAGTGATTATACTGCTGAAGATATCGCATCAATTGCTAAGGATGCTAAGGTACGACACTTACTGCATATTGCCATTGATAATGTAATGTCAAATAGGGTAATTAACTGCAAGACTGCTATGGAGATATGGGATGCTCTGAAAACAAGGTGTCAGGGAACCGATACAATTAAGAAGAACAGGAAGATAATACTCACTCAAGAGTATGAACACTTTGACTCAAAGGCTAATGAGTCATTGACTGATTTATATGATAGATTTGTCAAACTCTTGAATGATTTGTCATTGGTTGATAAGGAGTATGATCTTGAAGATTCAAACCTTAAATTCCTGTTAGCTCTTCCTGAATGCTGGGATTTGATGGCGACAACAATAAGAGACAACTACAATCTTGATGAAACAACTCTTGATGAAATTTATGGAATGCTCAAGACTCATGAACTTGAGATGGAACAAAGAAGCAAGAGGAAAGGAGGAAAGTCAAGGACAATTGCTCTTAAGGCTGAAGAAGAATCCCCCAAGGCAGCTACCTCAAGGAAAGACAAGGGTAAAGCTCTTTTCACAAAGTCTGATACTGAGTCATCAAGTTCTGAAAGTGATGATGACTCAGATTCTGAAAGCTTGCCTGACACTGATGCTGATGAGGAGATGATGAAGCTGTGTGCTCTTATGGTGAAAGGGATCACAAAGATTGCATACAGGAAGTTCAGGAAGGGAAAGAAGTTTTCCAGGAAAGGCACAAGTTCTGATAAAAAGAATTTCAGAATATCTGAGGGCAGAGGAGGAAAGTCTGATAGAGAAGATTATACCATTGTCAAATGCTATAACTGTGGTGAGAAATGCCATATATCTCCTGATTGCAAGAAAGTGAAGGGTGACAAAGGCAAGGCTCTGGTCACAAAGAAGAAAAGCTGGACAGACACCTCAGACTCTGAAAGTGAAGAGAACTATGCTTTGATGGCAAATGCTGATAAAGAAAGTGTTGAGAGCAGTTCTGAAGCTGCTGAAACAAAGGTACCTCAGACTACTTATGCTTTTCATACTGATGATATTAATGAGTTGAGAAGATATCTTAAAACCATGTTTGTTAGTTATAGAGATCAAACTTTAACATGTGAAAGATCAACTTCTGAAAATCTTGCTTTTAAGAAAAGAAATGATTTTTTAGAAAAAGAGTTAGTTATGTTCCATCAAACTCGGAAAGATAGAGATGATGCTTTTTATGTTAGGGATGAAGTGCTAAAAATGAATGAATCTCTAAAAACTGAGTTAGAAAAGAAAAGAGAGATTATCAGGACTTGGACTAACTCTGGCAGAATAACTCAAAATTTTCTAAGTAGTGAAAATTGGAAAGAGGGCTTAGGTTATGGAGAGGATAAGAATGATAAAAGAACTGTAGAAATGAAGCCTGTTGTTAAACAAAAGCCAAAGTTAAAACCTATTAAGTTTGTAACTGTAAAGTCTAATAATGAGAAATCAGAAGTTAAAGAGGAATTAACTTCTGACAAACTAAAACAGGAAAAGACAGCTGAAGTAAACATAGGCTTAATGACTAAGAAGCAGCTTAAGCATAAGCTGAAAGATGTTAAGAATGCAAACAAGGTAAAATCACCTAGGAAAAATAGGAATGGAAAGGAAGGTGTGAATAAAATCAATGATTATAAACCTGTTCCTGATGCTCCTAGGAAAACATGTCATAACTGTGGAAGTTCTAACCATCTGGCTTCTTTTTGCAGGAAGAATAAGAACATAAACTCCTTACCTTCAAAATCAGGAGTTAAGAGTCAGTCTGTTAGATATAAACCACAAAATCCTTGTTTTCATTGTGGTAGTTTATGGCATTCCATTTATACTTGTAAGGAATATCGTAGTTTGTACTATGATTATTATCAAATAAAACCTTCTTTGAAGAAAGTTTCCATTGTTCCTTCTAGTGTAAATTCTGATTCAAAGTCTGATAGTGTAAGTTCTGATAAGAAAAATGTTAACATAAACTCTGATGCTAAATCCGTTGCAAATGTTAACAAACTTAATAAGGCCAAAGGATCCAAGCAAGTATGGGTCCTTAAAACTAATCATTAGTGGTCTTTGTGATTGCAGGGCAACAGGAAAAATATTCTAGTTCTGGACAGTGGATGTTCAGGACATATGACTGGAAATAAAGCCCTGCTATCAGACTTTGTAGAGAAAGCTGGCCCAAGTGTTTCTTATGGAGATGGCAACATTGGAAAAACATTGGGATATGGCAATATTAATCTTGGGAATGTCATCATTAGAGAAGTAGCTCTGGTCTCAGGACTTAAACACAATCTGCTGAGTATAAGTCAAATCTGTGACAGAGGTTATCATGTTTATTTCTTTGAAGAACACTGTGAAGTTGTGAGTAAATCCAAAGGCAAAGTTGTTCTAAAAGGATACAGGCGTGGTAACATTTATGAAGCTAAGCTTTCAACAAGTACTGATGGTTCTGGAATCTGTCTGATAAGTAGAGCATCAATTGAAGAAAGCTGGAATTGGTACAAGAAACTCTCTCATTTAAATTTCAACAATATAAATGAACTAGTCAAGAAAGATCTTGTGAGAGGACTGCCAAAGTCAGTATTTGCTCCTGATGGCCTTTGTGATTCTTGTCAGAAGGCCAAACAAAGAAAATCTTCATTCAAGAGCAAGACTGAATCATCAATTCTTGAGCCTTATCATCTATTACATGTTGATCTATTTGGTCCAGTGAATGTCATGTCTATTGTAAAGAAGAAATATGCGTTGGTCATAGTGGATGAGTTCACCAGATACACATGGGTGTATTTCTTGCACACAAAAAGTGAAACTGCATCTATCTTGATTGATCATGTCAAACATCTGGATAAATTGGTCAAAGATTCTATGAAAACGATAAGGAGTGATAATGGCACTGAGTTCAAGAATTTGATAATGGAAGAGTTCTGCAAAAACCATAGAATTAAGCAGGAACTTTCTGCTCCTGGAACTCCACAACAAAATGGAGTTGTTGAAAGGAAGAATAGAACTCTCATTGAAGCTGCACGTACAATGCTTGAAGAAGCAAACCTTCCAACCTATTTCTGGGCTGAAGCTGTGCAGACTGCTTGTTTTACTCAAAATGCAACACTCATTAACAAGCAAGGAAAAACACCATATGAGATGGTGAAGAAAAATAAGCCAAATCTGAAGTACTTTCATGTATTTGGATGCAAGTGTTTTGTTCTCAAAACTCATCCTGAACAGCTTTCTAAATTTGATCTAAAAGCTGATGAAGGAATCTTTGTTGGATATCTACTTTCCACAAAAGCCTTCAGAGTCTATAATTTGAGAACAAGAGTGGTCATGGAATCTATCAATGTCTCTTTTGATGACAAGAATATTACTGGTCTTGAAGATTTTATTGATCATGATCAGCTGAGATTTGAAAATGAAGACTCAAGTTCTGATACTGAAAATCCTGACAGTCTAAGTCCTGATACTGTAAACTCTGATGGATTAAACTCTGATGTTATTGAAACTGTGGTGACTACACCAAAGGCATATGCACCTATGCAGGGGGAGCATACTCAAGAACATACCACATCTCAAGAAGCATCAGAACATACATCTGGCTCTTCAAGTTCTGATTTGTCAAGTTCTGATAAGCCAAGTTCTGATAGTTCTGAAAATCTAAATTCTGAAGAATCCAACTCAGAGAGCATAATTTCAGGGGGAGCATCAGAAAATGAAAATGAAGACAGCATGGATCATGGGGGAGCATCCAGTTCTAGAGAAAACCTTCCATCTGCAAGGATGTGGACTAAATCACATACACCTGATTTGATAATTGGAAATCCTGATGCAGGTGTCAGAACTAGAACATGTACTTCAAACGAATGTATTTACAATTCTTTTCTCTCTCAGACTGAGCCAAAGAAAGTGGAAGAAGCTCTTCAAGATGCTGATTGGGTGCAAGCAATGCAGGAAGAGTTAAATAAATTTGAAAGAAACAAAGTCTGGACCCTAGTGCCAAGACCAAAGAATAGATCTGTTGTTGGTACAAAGTGGGTGTTCAGAAACAAAACTGACAGTGATGGCATAATTACAAGGAATAATGCAAGGCTGATTGCAAAAGGATATTCTCAACAAGAGGGAATTGATTATGATGAAACATTTGCACCAGTTGCTAGGTTAGAAGCCATAAGGATATTTTTGGCTTATGCTGCTCACAAAAAATTTACTGTCTTTCAAATGGATGTGAAAAGTGATTTTCTCAATGGAGAATTGGAGGAGGAAGTATATGTTGAACAACCTCCAGGCTTTATAGATTCCAAAAATCCAGATTATGTCTACAGGCTTGATAAAGCACTTTATGGACTTAAGCAAGCTCCTAGAGCATGGTATGAGACCTTAGCTCAGTTTCTTCTAGAAAGTGGATTTAACAGAGGGACTATAGACAAAACACTGTTCTACCTCAACCATGGAAAGGACTTACTTTTGGTCCAGATTTATGTTGATGATATCATTTTTGGGTCTACAAATGACAGACTTTGCAAGAAGTTTGCCAAACTGATGCAGTCAAGGTATCAGATGAGTATGATGGGGGAACTTAGCTATTTTCTGGGCCTTCAAGTCAAGCAGAATGAAGAAGACACTTTTATTTGTCAAACTAAGTACACCAGAAACTTGCTGAAGAAATTTGGAATGCAAGATTGTTCAAGTGCATCCACTCCCATGGCCACTGCAACAAAACTGGATAAGGATACTGGTAAATCAGTAGATATTACTGATTACAGAGGTATGATTGGCTCTCTACTCTATCTAACTGCTAGTAGACCTGATATCATGTATGCTACCTGTCTTTGTGCAAGATTTCAAGCAGATCCAAGAGAACCTCACTTAACAGCTGTGAAAAGAATTTTCAAATATCTTAAGGGAACAGCTGATCTGGGATTATGGTATCCCAGAGAATCAGATTTTAAACTAATAGGTTACTCAGATGCAGATTTTGCAGGTTGCAAAATTGACAGGAAAAGCACAAGTAGAAGCTGCCAATTCCTTGGAGGCAGATTGGTTTCTTGGTTTAGCAAGAAACAAAAGTCAATTTCCACATCAACTGCAGAAGCAGAATATATTGCTGCAGGAAGCTGTTGTGCACAGATTCTTTGGATGAAGAATCAGTTACTGGATTATGGGTTAATATATTTCAAAATCCCTATTTACTGTGATAATCAAAGTGCTATTGCTATGACAGGTAATCCAGTTCAACACTCTATGACAAAGCACATCAGCATCATGTACCACTTCATCAGGGAACATGTAGATGAAGGTACAATGGAATTGCACTTTGTTCCAACAGATCAATAACTAGCAGATATCTTCACAAAACCATTGTGTGAAGCTACTTTTACAAGATTGGTAAATGAACTTGGAATGGTTTCAGGTTCTTTCTCTAAATCTGCTTAGTTTTGTTCTGTTGCATCAGACTTTATGATCAGTATTTACAGAATATAATCTCTTTGTGTATTCTGTGCTTAATTGAAAAATATGTTTAAGTACTGACTGTTGTCTGATCAATGTTTCTAAACTCTGATAGTGATATGTCTGTTTAGGTAACTATTCAATCCTATGAGGATAACTGTGCTAGATGCTGACCTAGTAGTCTTCAATAAACAAGGGATCCCATGTAAGAAGTAATTATTTCTGTGGAAATCTATTGACACAAGCAAATTCTGATAATTGAGCTTAGTTGAGTTTACTTTGTCTATCTTATTACTAAGTCACAAACTAGAATAATGCTACTCATCTGTTAAGTTCTGATGCTAGTAAATCTGTTGAATGAACTAAGTGCTGATAAACCTCACTTATCAAGAGAAAAAGAAAGCGAAACAAGGATTAAAAATCAGGTACTCCTTTGAGATCTAGAGTAAAAATGTGGAAGGGAAGACCCAAGTGCATTACTGGTATTAAGTAATATGCATCAGAAAAGCAAATAAAATATTTTCTTGGTGACATTTTACACTCTATGATTACTGGAAAAATACTCTGATAATAGCATAAATTCTGATAAGCAGTCGTGACTCACTTACACTGAAAAGCCACTGTAAAAAGGAATTTAAAAAGATGCACAAAATTAGCACACAATAGTTGAGGTGGACTCAAGCATGAACTCATTCAACAGTAGGTTTCAGGATAATGACAGCTCTTTAGCAAAGTTTTAGTTATGCCTTATTTCTAAGATGTACTGAAGTGAATCAAACTTTACTCTTTGTCTGATATTTAGCTTAATGCACACACTAACCACTCCATATGAATGATGAAAATCATTGTGGTGATCTATGTTGTTTTAGATGAACAGTCATTGTGTCACATTGCACAAATTCTGAGGACAAGTTCTGATTGCATGTTCTGATGATTAAGTTCTGAAGAATATAAATCAGAATTTGTGTGAGGACTTACTAAGATAGGCATTTCTTTTTCGAGTTAAGAAAATATGTTCTGATGACTGTTAAGTTCTGATATAGGTCTAAGTTCTGATATTACAGTCTGATTCTTTACTTGACTTATTTGTGGATAAAATTTAACAACAGTCTCAGTTTAAACCAGAATATATTGAAGTGGAAGATTAATAGTCACTATAGTTAGGGATAGTGGTACTCGTACATGAACAGTCAACTTTTACTTGCTTCTTGTGCGCATTAAACCATGTTTTCTCTTTCCAATGAATGTTTTTCTTTTTCCAAGTCTGGGGAGACGAGGTAGAATTAATTCTACCTGTAAGCATTAAATTTCCTTGCGTCTCCTGGCATTCTCTTGCCTATATAAACAACCATTTCACATCAGCCTTCTCATCAACTCTTTTATCACAAACTCACCTTCATACTTTTTCTATCAAAAACACCATGATCAGATACAATATGTTTTTGAACTACGAAACCTTCAACATGGAGCTGAGCTGTGCCGATTGGCAGCAGGAATGGCACGTCACTGCCATTCCTGATGAGATATGGGACTCTGTTCCCCAGGAGGTACTTACCCACCTCTTGTTCTTCTATATGGATTACCATCGCCATCTGGAGCGATTGGAGGAGGAAAGGCTGGAAGCTCTCCGCCAGCAAGAGCGAATCATACGACTCGCTATTCTGTTTGTCGAGAGTAGGAAGAAGAATGATTTATTTTCTTCTTCCTGATTTTCTTCATCATCAGCCTTGCCCTGCTTCTTGAGCTAGGACAAAGGTTGTTGACGTTAGGTTTAGCAGCTTAGGGAAATCTTGTACAAGTTCTGATGTAATTTAAATTTCATGAATGTATTCTCTTGATATATTAATGAAATTTGTTTTTGTTTCAAGATCTTGTCTCTGAGATATTTTGTAATGCATTGATAAATCCTGATACATATTCATATTCTGATGACCATATAAATTCTGTTTTAACTTAAGTTCTGATTTTATTTTATCAGTACTTGCTCATCTGATTTATTATGGTCATTTTCACTCGAATTTTTTTTCCAGAATATTGATGTTGCAGTGAAAAATAATTAAATAAGTGGGAACAGTTTCAATTTTGAATTAAAACTGTTTCACCTTGATTAATGGAATAACTTGGTAAGTGGAACGGTTTTTCCTTGAAAAACTGCAAGTGGGTAAGTAATGATTACTGTTTTCTCGTGCCCATTAACTATTCGTTTTTACTGCATGTCTGACAGGTGTCCAACGGTTACATTTTTTTCAAAAGTATAAGTAAGACAGAGAGAGGATTTTTTAATCTTTTATTTCCTTTTACACTTTTTCTCTCTATTTGCTTTTACTCTCTTTCTTCTTCTAACGTTGGTTTTTCATATAGACATTCTATCAAACACCTAACAGGCACTTAAACCTCTTGATTAATTTCATGGCACCAAAGGATTTAATCATAGATGGAGCTAAATTTGTTCCAAACAACTATGATGCAATTCTTGATAATGCTGAAGCTCCGTCTGAATTGCATTTTGTGCAAGACCTTCTTGCACACAGTGAAATCGGGTATGCATTGACCCAACCTTCCATCTTCTCAAGCTAAAAAGTTCTGACACTTTGGAGGGCTGGAACCTTTGATAATGGTGGTCCAAATGGTACTCCTAGTATTGTTTTCAAAGTGGGTGATTCTCAATATGCAGTCACTCCTGGTACAATACGTAAGGCTCTACATCTCCCAGAAGGATGTACTTTTTCAATTCCAGAGGAATCAGCTCTTCAGGAGTTAATGGCCAGTTTGGGGTATGAACAGAGTTTGGCAAAGCTTGGGCAGTTGAAACGGGCTCATATCAGAAGGGAATGGAGCTTCTTCTTCGACTGCATCACTAAAGCTTTTGGCAACAAGTGTTCGAATTTTGATGCCATCCCCATAATGAGTCAGCACATCGGGTATGCCATTATAAACCAAACTCATTTTGATTTTGCAACGGCTATAATTGGTTTTTATTGGGGATAGGATGACAGAGGATAGGAATGTTGTCTACTTTGCTAGATTCTGTCAACTTATATATACTTTTTGTACTGATGAACCTCAACTCATCAGTACCTCAACTCCACCTTTTAAAGTTGCAAAACGATACTTTAATGACCTGGTACATGCTGACACTAAGAAACCAGTGGTTAGACCTTTACAGATTCCTCAGTCTGTAAAACAGATCTTAGTAAATGCTGATCCTGATACTTATAAATCTGTTTATCCTGATGTCCATCCAACAAAAACCTCCCACACACCACAACAACCATCAGCACCTACCACCCATACTACTCGACCTACACTAAGGCAATATCTTAGATCATATCTCTCAACTTCACAGATAGTTCAACCCTCATCCTCAGAACCTCCTGTGAAGCCTTCATCTTCCAAGCCTAAGAGGACAAAGACTGTTCCTCAAACACCTCAGAAGAGAAGGAGGATTATTTTGAGAGATGAGTCTGACAGTGATGAACAGGTTTCTATATCAGAACCTGTTGTCCAAGAAGCTGAGAAAGTGACTTCTCAGAAGGATTCTGGAATTGGGGGATCTAGGCTTCTCAAGAGGCTTAGAAGAATGACTGTTCCTGACACTCCCAAGGAATCCATATCTACAAAGAGATACAAGAAACAGAGGGCAAAAAGGCCAGTTTCAGATGATGAAGAAGCAGCAGCTCAGGAAGGAGATCAGGAATCTCTGATCTCACAAGAAAAGGAATCTGCTAAAGTCACTACTTCTCCATCAACTCCAACTCAGGACGCTGTTACTGAAAAGGCCAACCAACCATCTGTGTCTCATGTTCAAAAGTCTGTATCTCCTGTTAATATAGGCACAAGTGCTGATATTGATATCCAGAACTTAGTTGTGCCTGAAGTAATTCTCTTAGAAACTCCAACAGCAACTAATCCATCAACAACACCTGTTACTGATGTTGCTCAAACTCCAGAATTATCTACTACACCTTCTCTGCATCTAGATGCTGATGATCAGAATATAGGTGAGCATCAGGATATGGCTGTTGATCAGAACTTGGAATCAGATCAGCAATTAGAGGATGCTGAAGCCTCCATTGCTACTCACATTGTTGTTCTATCAGAAGATACTGATTCTGTAAGTTCTGATGCTGCAAATGCTGGAGATACTGGTGATGCTGCTCTACAAGCAGATACTGATGAAGCAGGTCCTTCAGGACATGCCCCTCAACAAACAGTTCTTAAATCTAAACTTGTTAAGAAGTTTGTTACCCGAGAAGCACCAGTGCCTTGGAGTGACACTCCTGCTGGTCAGGAGTGGACTAAGGAATGAAACTCAATTACTTGTGTTCCATCTGCAAAGAATCTGGCTAAGCAATTGACAGAAGCTGATGAAATGTTAAATACTAATGATTTCAAAACCCAGCTTAGAGTCACTGCATTGAGTACTAAACATCTTCAAGGTCTTCATTCAACTACTCATGCAGAGCTACACAAGATTCAGGAAGAATTCATCAAACAGGAACAAGTTCAAAAGATTGATAAGAAAAAGTTCTTCCAACCTACCTTTGACAGGATTGCTTATATTGAGAAGACTCAAGAGAAACAACAAGCTCAGATTGATGATATTCTGAAAAATCAAGCTTCTCAGCAATCTCAACTTAGTGAAATCCATGCCTCAGTGGAATTGCTTGTCTCTCTTCTACTACCTGCTGATGCCAAAAAGGGGGAGAAAGTAATTAAGTCCAAATGCAAGACTGCCAAGACACTGAAAGGGAAGGATGATGAAAAGGATGATCAAGGAAACTCTGGAATGGGTAGAGGTCATAGTCAAGGTAGAGGTTTCTCATCAAGAAAAGCTGAAATCACAAGTTACAGGACAAGTTCTGATACTGGGAAAAGAATTAGTTCTGCTACTGGTAAAAGGATAAGTTATGATGAACTTTTAGATCTTGATGAAGAAATGTTAAGACAGTTATTTCTTCGGGAAAATCCAGGAATGGACTTGGAGAGTTTAATGGAAGAAGAAGCCAGACTTAAATCAGAGAAATCACATCTAAATCTGAAGCTTCTGGTAAAAAGACACTTCCAAAACTCAAAGGCATTGTGATAAAAGAAAGGACAAATACTGAAGCAACATTGGCTAAATCACAACCTCAAATAGATCCAAGATCCAAGGGTAAAGAAAAGGTTGGTGAACCTATCAAGGTTTATGTGCCTCCTGAGAATGAAGAAATCACTGATGAAAAGGATGATCTTGCTCTGACTTCAAGAAAAGTTCTTAAAACAACCTCTGACATGGCTCAAGTTGTTCAGAGTCAAGAGACAGTAAGTTCTGATATTCCAAAGAAGCAAGTAACCTCTGACATAGTTCAAGTTAACTTGATATCAGAAGATAGATCAAAGACACTCCTACCAGGATTCACTAAAGCAAAACAGACTCAACCTTTGAAGACTGCTGCAAGTGGTTTTGAAGCAAGAGTAGTTACTGGAAAGGAAGCAAGAGATAAAACTGGATTGGGAAGTGCTGATGAAAGAAGAATACAGAACACTACCCATGATCCAACTTCCTTGAGTGAACCAGGTATTGGAGCAACTCCTGAGAGATTGAATCAACTAGAATCTGTACAAATGGTTTACCATACCTACTTGAAAGAACACATCTTGTTGTACTTCATGACAGATGGTAGGGTTTATCATATAAGGCAAAATGTCATTCCATTGAAGTATTTTGAAGAACTGGAGCATGTACTATTCTTACTTCAAGTGAATGATAGATTGACAGAAAGTGCTGCAAACTATTTGAAGGATCAGATTCAGAGACAGAAAAGGCTTTATTCTGTTAAGTCTGACATCACATATGTTCCAAAGTACAGAGATCACAAGGGTGATATAGTTGAAATGAAACCCAACACTGCTCAAATTATAACTACCTTTCTGGGTTACAGGGTTGTGGAATTCAATCTTGAGTCTGATAAAGCTTATTTGATCAGACTAGATCAGGATATAAGAAAAGCAAAGATTAATGATCTCAGGGCTGCAATCTTTCAAATTGGTGAAGATAATGCAGAGCTTAAAGATGCTAAAAGGAGAATGATTGATGAACTTAGAACAACTCCTGACATCAGAGAGATCATAAGATGAAGCCAAGTCAAGATCTACAACTGCTTAAATTCTGATATTTGTACAGACTGAAGTTTTTATCAGAAGTTAAAGATTGGTAAAGCTTTAAGAACTGTAAGTTGTAGTTATCTAGTCTAATTCTCATGCATTTGTACTTAATGTTTTTGACATCATCAAATATTTGTTAAACTTGTATATTTTTCTAATTTACAAGTTGGGGGAGATTGTTAGATATATTTGATAATGTCATGGCTAATATGATTTATGTTTAGTTTTCAGATCTTACTTAAACATGATAAGTCAGTACTTACTGGAAGTCGGGACTTAAGGATATCAGTACTTATATTATCAGGAGATAATCATTAGAAGATGGATATCAGAACTTAAATGCTGAAGGACGTTCAAGATAAGGATAGTAGCTGATTAAAGGAAAGAAGATCGAGATAAACATAAGAAGAGATATGCATGAAGAAGGAATTCTATGAAGAATAGAATACTTGGAAGAAAAGATATCTGATTGATATATTTTAGGAAGCATAATTATATTCCATATCAATTAGCGATTTTCTTGTAACTGTGTAGTATATAAACACAGACATAGGGTTTACACTATAAGTGTTATCATATTCGAGAAGATTATTCATTGTAACCCGAGCAGCTCTCGTGATATTTGTTCATCACTGAGAGGTAACAGTTCCATACTGTAACAGAGTTTATTGTTTCAATAAAGTTTGTTTTATGTTACTTGAAATATTAAAAGTTCGATTTGATTGTATTTTTACACTGTATTCACCCCCTCTACAGTGTGTATGACCTAACACACTCCTAAATATTCAAAGTAAAACTAGGGTTTGAAGTTTTATACCTTCCTTGAAGCTTTTAATCAATGAAAGATCCTTGGAATGCCCATGGAAGCCTTAATCTATGCCTAAGCTACCTTGACCTTACAAATAAAATCAAGAAACAAAAATTTGTTCTTGAAAGTTACTATTCACCCTAAACTAAAATGATTTATTTGAGCTAGCAAACCTTGGATTCAAGCACTCAAACTACTTGCTCTTCTTAGTTATGAAATATAAAATCCAAGGAAACAAACCTCTTGAATTATGATTGAGTGGAGCTTGGGCTTGGAAATTTTTCTTCTTGTTTTTTTTCAAAAAACCGTGAGCAAGGAGATGGGGGGGGGAGAAATGAATGTGTTTGCTTGGTTGCTTCCTTTTTGTTTGTTAATTAACCTTTTACCATGGTAAAAATTGTGTGGTTCACAATCAACCAACCAACCCTTTCCATTTGGTCATGCTTATGTCATCTACTTATGTCATATTGTTACACTTGTCTTCCTCTTGTTGGTGCGATGACATCATCATTTACTAACCTCTTTGATTAACTCCTAATTACTTGGCTAATGATCGCTGATCTGTTATACGGTTCGCTTAACTTTCGTTCGCGTTTATCCATCGAGGGATCATATCCGGGATCTTATTATTTGGGTTCCCCTACCCTTTCTCAATATTTTATATTCCTTTTATAATCCCCTCTTATAATCCTTGAATTTAAATCCTTTTAATCATGTTACCTTATACTCAATTCTTGCGGTATCTGGTGGATTTTCGGGAAAAATCAAAGTGTTCGAATTTGGATTCTCACGATCTTTACATACACTTATTTACTTTATGAAATACTAATACGATCTTAGAATTTTCATAACAGTACTCCTATATAGTGTGGTCTGATAATTTTCCTTAATCAGCATCATCAGCAAAAGTTACTATTCATCAAGGTTTCAAAAATTTCTAAAAATTGGGGTTATTATAAATGGGAAGTAACCAAGGTCAACCTAGAGAACAATCATGCTATGGTTACATCGGATAAGGTAAATTTCATGCAAACATCACGCAACATAGATCCGTTTACCCGATCTTTGATTGAGTTATTCAACAAATCGGGTATCGAGACCCCGAAAGTGATGAATTTACTTAGTGAGACGTGTGGTGGTATTGAAAAAATTGGTTTTTCCGCTCAAGACGTACGAAATGTACTACGTGACATTCGAAGACGGGTTTTTTGATTCGGGTGATGCGGAGTGTGGATTGGTTTTGTTACGAGACTTGCAAAAATAAAGTGATGGCAATTTTTTCTACCAAGTGGATGTGGATGAGGAGAATCGGGTTAGGGGTTTGGTGTGGGTTGATCCTCGTTCGCTTAACGCGTACAAGAATTTTGGAGATGTGATAACTTTCGACTCGACATATCGGACTAATAGGTATGACATGCCTTTTATTCCAATTACGGGAGTGAATCACCACTACCAAAATATTTTGTTTGGATTTGCACTTATAAGGGACGAGAAAGAGACTACTTATAGATGGGTTTTGAAGACTTGGTTGGAAGCGGTCGATAACAAGACACCTATTACCATTATTACGGATCAATACATCGCTTTAAGTAATGCCATTTCCGAGGTTATGCCTAACACCAACCATACATATTGTACGTGGCATATTAGTAGCAAGTTTCCCGAGAAACTATCTACTTTGTATACTCAATACTCGGAGTTCAAGACGGATTTTAATGCATGTATCTACAAGTCATTGTCACCAACGGAATTTGAAGGTAGGTGGGAGGACTTGAAAGAGAAATATGATCTTGAAAATCACAATTGGCTAAATGATATGTATGCAATTAGACGGCAATGGGTTTTTGCTTTCACGAAACAACATTTTGTCGCCGGTATGACTACCACCTCAAGGAGCGAGTCTATGAATTCATTTTTTGATGAGTATGTGAAAGCGTCGACCGGTTTGAAAGAAATTCATTGAGAATTCACAAAAAGCTTTGGAGTCACAATATTTACGGGAGGTTCAAGCCGATTTTGACACCGAGTACAAGGAAAGGAGACTATTCTCTAACTCGTCAATGGAGATACATGCCTCCAAGATATAAACAAAAGAGATGTTTAAGCGATTTCAAAAAGAGCTTCAAAAAAGTCAATCTTTTGTTGTGAAAAGCATGAAAGGTTGTGGAGATTATCTTTCAAAGATGTATTTGGTAGAAAAGTCCACCTTGCCGGAGATTAATAGAAGGAATTTTTTCTTGAAGGTTTCCATCGACGGGGGTTATTCTTGTACATGTAAAAAATTTAAACATTCCGGGATGATTTGTAGACACATGATCCGTTACCTTAACAAGAAACAAAAGACGATGATACCGCCAGATCTTGTAACAATGAGGTGGACAATAAACGGAAACAAAATTGTGGGACCTCTACCGTGTACCCCTCAGATGCTTGTTAATGTTGTAGAATCTCAAACGGCAAGATATAGTGGATTGTGTAAAGCTTTTCAAGGTTTGTCCGTTGTTGGTAGTTGCACCGTTCCGCGGTACAATTACTTGATGAGCGTGATCAAGAGAGAAAAGGAGTATGTGATTAAGTCTTTTCCGGGAGAAGAGAGAGAGAGAGAGAAAAATAAATGAGGACTATGAAAGTAATGATGAAGAAGATGATCCGTTATTAGATCCCCCAAGGTCACAAACAAAAGGACGTCCAAAAGCGGGTAGATTCAAAAGTGGTATCGAGACGTCAAGTTCAAATAAACAATTTCGAAAGTGCAGTTTTTGTGGGGTGAGGGAAGAAGGCCATGATAGAAGAAATTGTCCCTCGAGATTATTAGGAAAAAAAGGAAAAAAATGATTGTAATTTCTTATCATGTACTTTGAAATATTAATAAATTTTAATTAAATATTTTCAATGTTGTTAATGTTAGTACTTGTTGTCATTATTAATAATCTCAAAAAAAGAAGTGACTCCAAAAAGAAAATTGAAAAAAAATTATTTTTGAAGATTTTTTTTTCAAAATTAGGCAGAAAGTTTTCTGTAAAACAGAAAAAGTATTATATAAAAAATAAATCATTTGCAAGTGCAGTGACAAATCTGCAAAATTCTGCAAAACCAGTTTACCCCCGCAATGAAACATTGTGCCCACCACAATGAAACATATTCAAACAAATAAACTTTAAGACCATCAGAATTAGCAATAATCAAACATATTCCCAACAAATAAACTTTAAGACCATAATCCGAAACATTGCGAGGGGATTGGGAAGATAATAATGGGAAGATAATCAGCTCAAGAATGTATGAGCGAGAGAGAGAGAGAACAAAGCTGCTTGATTAAGGAAGATATCAGGAGCTGTTTGATTTCGCTGAAATCGCTTTTGATCGCCTGTGTTTTGTGTTTGTTTCTGGGTTGGGGCGGGTATAATGGTAGTTTCCGCGTGTGTCTGTGTTTAAAAGACGACTACCGCAATGCTTCATTGCGGCCGCGCAATGAAGCATTGCAGTAGTAGGTTCATATTTATTTAAAATTCGAATTAATATTTAATATTATTAATATTTTCAAATATTCAAATATTTTAATTTATTACCAAAAATATGAATAATTAAAATATTTAAATATCAAAATATTTTCCTTTATTATTTTAATATATATTATTAAATATTTAAATATATTAATTTCATTTTAATGTTTCAATACTTTTAAAATATTGAATATTAAATATTAAATATAATATTTAATATTATTATAAAAATATTTTTTAATATTTTTTAAATATACAATTTTTAATCAGAAATATTAAGAATAATATCTTATTAAATTAATATTTATGTAGTTAAAAAAGCATTGATAAATGAATTAACATAGAAAAAGGGTAAAAAGGGGAATGGAGTATGTGGGCCACTTCCGCAATGTTTCATTGCGGACGTCGCAATGAAACATAGCGGCAATAGCGGATCCCAGCCATCCGTTTTTTACTTCAACGGTCCTGATTTGTTGGTTGTAAGTGGTCCCTATCCAACTATGATTGTGGATAGGGACCCTATATATATATAGGGTATATATTTTTCTACATCTTTCAACGATCGATTTGCATACCATATGTGTTATATTTCAAAAAAAAACACATATGGTATATAATGAAATCGAATTTTAAAAAAAACTTACGGTTTGGGGTTTGACGGTAAAAATTAAATTAAAAACGGAGGGGGAAAAGCTGAAATTGGGTGTGAGAGGGTGTAGAGTAGTTGGGTGGGGTGATTTAGGGACACCCTTAGATTAGGTAGATCTAATGACTTAGATTGGTTTCTAATTTCTATTTTAATTTTAATTTATATTTGATCATTCCTATATATATATATATATCATACGCATCCTCTCATTTTTGCTGCGGAGAAATTTCGACGCAAAGTGTGACCCCAAGATGGTGATACAATGACAACTCTACAGGATAATGTTTCGGCAGCAAGATATCTACCTTTTCTCCCACTAGCTTGGTCTTTGTTGGATCTTTTTTTATTTCTTTTCTTATATTTTATTTTTAAAACTAACTGTAAAAGCTAGCTGTTTCAAACTTATAATTTGATATAAATAAATCTCATTATACCATAAACTGTCCAATATATATTTATTGTTTACACTTATATTGTGTGTTTATATCCTTTTTAACTTGTTTTCCAACCTTTTTTACTCTTAAAAAGAGAAGGAAAAACTTGTCTTCTTATCTTATATACCAAAAAATGATCCAACTTGGGTAGTGGGTGGGCCACACTGAAGGGCCAGTTCCTCACTTTTCCAACTTTATTTCTCGATATTATTTTTATTAGTTAAAGTTAATTTATCTAATTATTCTAATGAAAATTGTTACTTTCAGAAGTGAAAGATGTTATTTGCTTCAATAATTCCGGATTCCTGTGAAATTACGCTATAAAGCTCAAGATGACTTTTTTAAAGTTAGGCTGCTAGCTAACATGAAAGCAGCCATCAATTTAAGCAAATTAATTGGATTGAGCAAGCATCGTCACATTATTTTATATATTAAATTGGACGAATTTTTTTATCGGTGTCCACAATCACACAACAAACGTTAACTCGTTTCATTTATTTTTATTTTTATTTATATTCTAACTTTCTGCTATGTATTTACGACAATCTATACTATCTATACCTATCTATCTATACTTATACTATTATAATTGAAATATGATTTCGTTTGATCGGTTAGTTACCACCTTCCTAAAAAAGAATACTAATATCTTCTAAAATAAAGTTTAAACAATTATAATTTTAATAAAATAAATAAATCAAGTATCTAATATAACTAAAAACTCTATAAATTGTCATCTAACTTAATATCTAATTGCACTCAACTTCTTTTTTACCTTTTTTTAGGAAATCAAACACTTTCAAAATTAATGTTAGTAATCAAATTGTAATATAACAATAATATAATTAACAAATCAAGAAAAAATAAAAAATATATTTTTAAAAAAAATAATATCAACCTATCAATCTATCTATATTATACTATTATAAGTAAAACATGGTTTCGTTTGGTCGGTTGCTTAACACATTTCTAAAACATTTATTTTCGCCTTCCAAAATAAAGTTAAAAAATAATAAAATATATACCTCTTTCACACGAAACCAACCACTTCCAAACTTAATTTTAATAAATCATATTTTAATATTAGAAAATAGTTCATATTTTTAATTTTTATTTTAAATCCGCCAGTATCACAATACATACAAAAAGTTAACTTCTTCAATTTTAATAATACATAATTATTATCTTTTATAATTTATTTTTATATGATAAGTAAATTGCAAATATTATAATTAGCTCGTGCATCGCACGGGTTATAGGCTAGTCTATACTATATATATTTTTTTATCCTAAATAACCCGCAGCCGCTACCCTTCGGGTGCGCACTGGGTAAACCCTACGGGCTCACGCAATAGCCTGCAAACCACGTGAACCAAGGTAAACCGCATTTAAGCGACAGACTCTGACTCAGGAGGCATAATCATAAATTCTCCTCCCGTGGGATTCGAACTTGTGACCAAGAGGACAATTTTCCTCTCTTTAACCAACTGAGTCAAACCTTGCGGGCTAGTCTATACTATATTATTATATGTCAAACATGGTTTCGTTTGGTCGGTTGGTTAACACTTTCCTAAAATATTTGTTTTCACCTTCCAAAAATAAAGTTAAAACAAAAATAATTTATTTAAATATATTAAATCAGGTATCTAATATAATTACAATCTCTTTGAACTACAATTCAACTTAACTTCTAATTACCCTCAACTTCTTTCTCATCTCTTGTACAGGAAACCAAATACTTCCAAACTTAATTTTAATAATTTATATTTTAATATTAGAAAATAATTCATATTTTAAATTCATATTTTAAATTCATTATTATCACCATACAACTTAATTTTAGTAAATCATATTTTAATATTAGAAAATAATTCATATTTTTAATTCATATTTTAAATCCATCACTATCACCCTACATCTATCTATAATATAGTATTATAAGCGAAACATGATTTCGTTTGGTCCGTTGGTTAACACCTTCCTAAAATATTTGTTTTCACCTTCCAAAATAAAGTTAAAACAAAATTAATTTATTTGAATATATTAAATCAGGTATCTAATATAATTACAAACTCTTTAAACTACAATTCAACTTAACTTCTAATTGCACCCAACTTTTTTCTTGCAGAGGAAACCAAATACTTTCAAACTTAATTTTAATAAATCATATTTTAATATTAGAAAATAATTCATAACTTTAATTCATATTTTAAATCCAACATTATCACCATACAACTTAATTTTAGTAAATCATATTTTAATATTAGAAAATAATTCATATTTTAAATCCATCATTATCACCTAATTATTATCTTTTATAATTTATTTTTATATAATAAGCAAATTGCAAATATTATAATCAGCCTGTGCATCGCACGGGTCATAGGCTAGTATATTATAATAGACGAAATATTAAAAGTTTGGTAGTCGGTTGGTCGGTACTTGCTGAAATTACTTAATTATTCTAATTCTAATTATTATGTCAATCAATTCTAATTCTAATTGATATTGAAGTCAAATTCCTCTATTGTTTTACCAATTTCAATTCTATTTTATACTGAACTCTATATCATTATAATTTATATTAAATTCAACTTCCTCTATCAATTTATATTTTAATTTATATCGAGTTCTATATTATTCTAATTTGTTAATTCGGACTAAATTAAACTTAAGCAAACTAAATATAATTATTAAAATTTAGTTGATATATCATGTGAATCGGGTTAAGATTAAATAATAATACTATCAATTCTCCTAAAAAAATTATACTAATGAACTTGGATAAATAAAATAATATATTTTATTTATCCATAAAAAGAAATTATACAATTGATTCAGACTAACACAAAACTAAAATAAAAATACAATTCGACTAACAAAAATAAAATCATATATGCTAATTATTCAGTCTAAAACAAAATTATCTCATTGATCCGCACTTTAAAAAAATTGAAATTAAACTAAAAATAATTAGTTTGATTTGGTCGGTTTATTGGGCATCAGACTAAAATAAAATAATGTAAACCACTCATCCGAGATAAATCAAATTAATATAGACTAAGTATAATTCGTATCCTATTGATATGAACTAAAAACATCAAATTTTAATTAAAACATAAATATTATATTTTTTTAAATACACATAGAATTATTAGTAAAACTATATCGTTCAATCAATAATATTTTCTTTTTCAAATATCTTTTATAGAATTTTAGTTAATCGATTAAGTAATCACCATGTTAAAATTATATTTTTTAAGGTCCCGACATGATGGAGACATTATATTTTTACCATCAATAAAATAATAATTTCGTTATAATAACATTTCTTCCCTTACCAATGCTACCACTTTAAATAAGTTTAAATGTTTTAAAACGTTATGAACATATACATCTACTAATATAATTATTATGAAGTCATATCATTTAAAGTTTTAAATGAATAGAATTAAGAATTGAATTCAAAATCATTTTAAAAAATATATAATATTAAAAAAAATCCGTGCAATCCGTGCATCGCACGAGTTTTAAGCTAGTTATTATAATAGATGAAACATTAAAAGTTTAGTAGTCGGTCTTTACTTAAATTACTTAATTATTATAATTCTAATTATTGGGTCGATCAATTGTAATTTCAACTGATATTCAAGTCAACTTCCTCTATTACTTTACCAGTTTCAATTCTATTTTATATCGAACTCTATATCATTATAATTTATATTAAATTCAACTTCTTCTACCAAAATATATTTTAATTCATATCAAGTTGTATGTTATTCTAATATGTTACTTTAGGATAAATTAAATTTAAACAAACTAAATATAATTATTAAGATTTAGTTGATATATCATGTGAATCGAGCTAAGATAAAATCATAAGACTATCCTAAAAAATTATACTAATGAACTTGAATAAACAAAATAATATATTTTATTTATCCAGGATAAAAAAAATACATTATACAATTATTTCAGACTTACACAAAACTAAAATAAAAATACAATTCGATCAACAAAAATAAAATCATATATACTAATTATTCAGTCTAAAACAAATTTATCTTATTGATCCGACTTTAATATCAATAAAATTAAACTAAAAATAATTAGTTTCATTTGGTCGGTGTATTGGGCATCGAGCTAAAATAAAATAATATAAACCAATGATCCGAGATAAATCAATTAATATTAGACTAAGTATAATTCGTTTCCTATTGATGTGAACTAAAAAAATCAAATTTTAATTAAAACATAAATATTTTTAAAAAAACAATACACATAGAATTATTAATAAAATTATATCGTTCAATCAGTAATATTATTTTTTTTCAAATATCTTTTATAGAATTATAATTAATCGATTAGGTAATCACCATGCTAAAGTAATATTTTTTAATGTCACAGCATAATGGAGACATTATATTTTTACCCTCAATAAAATAATAATTTTGTTATAATAACATTTCCCCACTTACCAATGCTATCATTTTAAACAAATTTAAATGTTCTAAAAAGTTATGAATATATACGTCTACTAATATAATTATTATGAAGTGATGTCATTTAAAGTTTTAAATGAACAAAAATTGAGTTCAATTTTTTTTAAAAAAAATTATATAATATTAAAAAAATATGTGAAATTCATGCATCGCACGAGTTACTATTCTAATTCTAATTGGTAGGTAGGTCAATTCTATTATTTATTGACAAGCTGCTAATGTTTGGGTATCTTTGGTTAAATATATAAATATATATAAAATCATAGTTTTACATGCTTATATTCTATTATTAATATTGGTTGTTAGAGTGTTATCAAGAGTGAATTACTAACAAATATTTAACAAATATTTGGTAATGTTGTTGATAAGAGCTAATCCGTTAGTAAAGTGTTGCTAACAATAATTCGTTGGCAATTTGTTACTAAATTTAACAATGAAAAATTTGTTAGCATATGATTGCTAAAATTACCAATGAAATATTCAGTTACCAAGTCGGTTGTATCTTTGTTATTTCAAAAATAAGAACTCCGTTATTAGTCGGCTGTCGGTTGCTATTCCGTTGTTAAGTTTGTAACATCAAATAATTCGATTAGGCAGCTACTTCCCAACGACGTTTCCACCGATGGACCATTTCAGTGGGTATTCTGTTATACCAACGAATTTTCTTTATATGCCAACAAAAATTTCTGTTATGAAAACAAGATTTTTTTTGTAGTGAACTAAATATAATTATTTGGAATTTGTTAATATAATGTGCCTCAGGTTAAGACAAAATAACAAATATTGATGATTCGTCTAGAAAAATTATACAATTGAACTATGATAAACAAATTAATATATATTATTCATCTAGGATAAAAAGTTTATTACATAATTTATCCGAAATAACACAAAATTAAAAATTTAAATCAAAATATAATTTGACCAACAGGAACTAAATCATATATACTAATTATTTGGTTTAAAATAAAATTATTTTATTGATCTGGACTTAAAAAATTAAAGTTAAACTAAAAATAATTAGTTGGATTTAGTCGGAGTAATGACATCACTGACACGGGATAAATCAAATCAATATTGTCTTTTTTAAATAACTGTTATAGTTAATCGATTAATTAATAATCTCGCTAAAATAGTATTTTTTTAATGTCCCAAATATAATGCGGACGTTATTTTTTTATACGTGTATTAATCTATTTATCATGAAATCATATCATTTAAAATTTAAAATGAGTAAATTTAATAATCAATTAAAAATAATTTGTTAAAAAATTATATATAATACTAAAAAAAATATGTGTAATCCGTGCATTAACAGGTTTTAAGTGTAAGAGATAATGAAAGATGCAGAAAATACAGAGGATAAAGTGTTTGTATGGAAAAGCTTATTAAGTCTTATTGATTGGTAATACTTATACAGGAAAATAAGTAAACACATGGAAACAACTAGCAAGCTAACAATCAGAGAATTAAGTCCTGATTCTTCTCAATCAAGTCCTGATTCTTCTCCTAATTATTCTCCAATCCCACACTCCTAAACATACGCTGAGATCACATATCACGAAGTAACAATCTTCGTTTATTCCAAAACAAAACAAATCAAATAAACTAGATATGTTTAGATTATAAAATAATCCCAACATACTTCCCCTTAATCTAAACATCATTGAGCCTTTTGACTCCTAATAGACTTCTCATTTTTTCGAACTTTGCAGCTCCCATCGCCTTTGTCAGGATATCTGCACGCTGTTCGCTGGTTCTCACATGTCTTATGATGATCAGACCTTTTCCAACACAATCACGGATGAAATGGTATCTCAAATCAATATGTTTGCTTCTCCCATGAAAGACTGGGTTTCGAGCAAGGTCCACTGCTGACCTGTAGTCGACATACAATATAACTGGACCAGGTTTTATATCAGGGATGCAACTTAGAACTCGTTGAAGCCAAATAGCTTGACACGCAGCAGCAGTAGCGGCCATGAATTCTGCTTCGCATGAAGACAGAGCAATGCAGCGTTGCTTTTGTGAAACCCAAGTGATCAAATTTTCATCAAGGTAGAATGCCATACCTCCCGTACTCTTTCTGTCGTCCAAACTTCCTGCCAGATCACTGTCAGAGAACCCAGCTAGAATGTAGTTTCCCAATTCTTTTGTATACACCAAGCCATAATTTATGGTTCCCTTTACATAGCGACAAATTCCTTTTACTGCATCTAGCGATTGCTAGACCTCCTGACCCGCAACAGTAAACGACCACTTTTTTCATATACCCAGAGATGCTCACCATCTATAACAACCCGATTTCCTTCCTCAGAAAGCTGTCCTAAGCTAATAATGTTGCTTCGTAAAGTGGGAATGAAATACACATTACTTAAAACTCTGGTTTCTCCAGTTTTGCAAGCGATTCTGATAGATCCTTTTCCTTTGATTTCTACTAGTGAACCATCCCCGAATTTTACTTTGCCCCTTTCCGTCATGTCCAATTTCTCAAACTTGTCACGCCGACCTGTCATGTGGTTACTAGCACCATTGTCAAGGTACCAGGTTTGCTCTTCAGTTGCTTTGACATTGCTTGTTTCTCCTCTTTCACTGCAAGCAATCTCCTCCTCCACATTGTTTACAAAAAATGCCATCAGTAACGCAGGTTCGTTGTCATACAATTGTGTTAAATTTGCCTCACCCTTTTGCTGCCTATTTCATCCAGATTTTCGACACTCAGCAGCGTAATGACCGTATCCACCACAGCTGAAACATTTCACCTGACTCCTGTCTCGAGCGACTCTATTCTCTCTTCTCCTGTAGTCTCCTCCATCAGATGAGTTACCTTTGCCTGATCTCTTCAACCACTCTTCCCGAGTGAATAGTAACTGACCTTCTTTGATCTCTTTCTTTTGCCATTCGTCTGCTGTCAATAATAGTTGTTGCTCCTCACCGCTTTCTGTAGGTTCTTTCAAGCGCTCCTCATGAGCTCGAAGAGATCCAATCACTTCCTCTACAGACATTGAATCCAAGTTCCCGAATTGCTCAATTGCTGATGCTATTTGCAAAAACTTGGTTGGAACAGCCCTCAACAATTTCTTTACAACATAGTTCTCTTCGATTGCTTCTCCTAACGCCCTGATGTTTGTAACCAAACCATTCAGTCTCATACAAAAATCATCCAATTTCTCCGTGTCTTTCATCTTCAGTGACTCAAACTCCATTCTAAGGGTCTGGGCCTTTGCTTTCTTTACCTTGTCCGCTCCCTGACACATTATTTTGAGTGATTCCCACGCTTCTTTGGATGTTTTCTTTTCCGCCACTGCTAGCAGAATATCATCGGGAATTCCTTGGTAAATCATGGCCAGTGCTCGCTTGTCCGTCTTCACATCAGGTGCTACCTTGGGATCTTTTGGCTCGATTGCTTCCCACACCATATGTGCTTCCATAAGGACTTTCATCTTTATGGCCCATGTGGTATAGTTTGCTCTGGTAAGTATTGGGATACTTAATCTGATGGATCCTTCCTTAGACTTGCCTGCCTCCATCCTTCGGAGTGAAACGATAGGGGCTCTGATACCAGATGTAAGAGATAATGAAAGATGCAGAAAATACAGAGGATAAAGTGTTTGTATGGAAAAGCTTATTAAGTCTTATTGATTGGTAATACTTATACAGGAAAATAAGTAAACACATGGAAACAACTAGCAAGCTAACAATTAGAGAATTAAGTCCTGATTCTTCTCAATCAAGTCCTGATTCTTCTCCTAATTATTCTCCAATCCCACACTCCTAAACATACGCTGAGATCACATATCACGAAGTAACAATCTTCGTTTATTCCAAAACAAAACAAATCAAATAAACTAGATATGTTTAGATTATAAAATAATCCCAACATTAAGTTAACTATTAATAAAAATATATCAAGTTAATAAAATTTAGTATACAGTAGGGACACTTGAACACACATTAAAAAAACATGTAATTTAAAATATCTAACCTTTTGGCAAACAAAAACAATTCAGGGCAATTGTTCGCAGCAGCAATTATGTGAGCTCATAGTCTCCCTCTCCACTCTCCAGTCTCCACCATTATGGGCATGCAATATTGGAATGACAAAAAAATTAGTAAAGGGTATTTATGACATTTGACACAAGTGACAGTTAGCCATCACATGAATTATCTTCTTCACCCCATCTCTAAACTCAACGTGTCAATCTTACCCATAACCCCTACTCTCTTCCTTCTTAAACCTTATCCCTTACGTGTCATTATCATTCACCCTCCACGTCACCTCTCCCCTCTCAGATCTAAATCAACGGCTTAGATTCAATCTCGCTCCCCAATAATCTTGATCAACTTTTTAAAGCCCCCCACCACACTTATCTCTGTCCTTAAATATCCGTCTCCCTTTCACTCCCCTCCCCGTATCTCACTCAAGCTCAACTAACAATCTCCCCAACATCCCTTAACCCGCGCCACCTACTACGCATCTCTTTTGCTACCTTGCGCCGCCATGAGCTTACTTGACCAGCTCTGGGACGACACCGTCGCCGGACCTCGGCCTGAAACTGGCCTCGGCAAGCTCCGAAAACAGTTCCGACCTAATACTTCCGGCAAGGGTACGGCCTTGTTGCTAACTAACGCTGTTTAACTATCGTACGACTCATCTATAATAAAGATTAATATATACCACAACTTATGAAAAAGTCTTTGCAGTTGTATTGACAAACTAATATATACAGACACATAGAACCATGAGTGTACACATGTATAGTAACATGATAACATAGTATACGATTTTAGAAGAGCTGGGTTAATAATATGAATAAAATTTGGTTACACTTATTGCGATATATATTAGTAATGATATGTAAATGAAAATGAACAGAGGTGATGGAAGGAAACGTGAGAAAAGGCAGTGAAGAGGCGGTGAAAGTAACGAGGAGTATAATGATAATGAAGCCACCGCACAGTACTAATCAAGGTGATGAAACCGGAACACCACCAGCATCTCCGGCAGGATCTACACCTCCGATATCTCCTCTTTCCGGTAAGCTTCTCCTTTTGTACTATATGAATTTGTTTACTTGATCTGAGCTTAACCGAGTAACTAGGGCATAGGGTTTCCAAGAATAGTGGAACTGTGCAAGTAAGATTTTTGTTTTGGAGTAAGGGTAGGATAGTCATTTCATGGTTGGTGGGTAGTGTCTGTAGCTTTACAGGTACAAAATGTTTGTATTATGTGGTATGCCTCAATAATGATTATCATTATCATAATAATTATGGCGTAGAAATGGTTTTACTTTGAAAATCAAAAAACAAATTGCCCGGTGAGTGGTGACACAAACTGTGCCCACTGAGTGTGTACGTGTTCCCATTACAAATGAAGTGCAGTGAATTTTCAGGAGGGGGAGCATTTAGGTTTCGCAGAAGGTCGACATCGGACGCGTACGACAAGACAAGCGGGGCTGGATCAAGGAGCCCTCGTCCTCCTCATGACATGTGAGATGTAAATGAAGATCATCTCTCATCACCTCCAAGACTTGACAGTTTTGTTACTTTTAATTTTCAGCTACCACTTTGTTGTTTGTGTTTGAGAGTTTGGGGTGTGCTAATTGCTGGGTACAATTTGCGTGCTGTTTTTTTTTTTTATGTAGATAGATTTGTGTATATAATGAATGTGTAGGTTCCCCCTCTCGCACGCTTTAACAACAAACAAGTATCTCCGTCGTTTCCGATTACTAAGTGTAACCTACAACACTACTGCTTTACTATCCTCCGATCCTGTTAGATAACTTGTTTGGGTACATAGGTTTGCTCTGTTTAAACCTCTCTACCTACACCTGTATAAGCTTATTTTCTATACGACTTGTCCACAAACAAATTTGTTCCATCATCATAGCATCATACCACAAATATAATGTGATCTAACTTGTGAAATTAGCATAAATATTACGCTACAAATTAATAATGAATTATTCATTCACTATCGTTACGATCCTGATACACTTGCTGGAACCTCATCAAATACAGGCTTGTTTCAATATATATACATTTAAAATAAAAATAAATCAAATCTACTGAGATTGACGTTAGATTTCTGCATCTCTTATTTCCCTAATCCAATTTTACTTATTTTCAACAATTTTCTCTCTTCATCCTCTTCCAACTAAACTATAATAAATTAATATTGTCATGTAGTAAATGAGTATTTCTTTTCTTATGTACTACTATATATTTAACATTTCTCTCCGGTTATTTATAAGTTAATTACAATATATCACCCTTAAAAATACGGGTGATCTCCCATCATAATTTTGAGATCTTTAGATAAATGGTATACTATAACTGCAAGAAAAATATGGTTAGACATTGATTTTTGGCCGATGTCTATGTTTTTTTCCGACCGATGTTTTTATCGGTGATGTCTATTCTAGACATCGGCCAGAAACTAATGTTTTTACTATATTACACATCAGTTTTAACTTATATTTCGATATTTGAGGTACTATTTTTTATAAAATGTTTTAAAAATGATCGAAGTTCTAGAGACATCAGATTTTAAAAAAAACTGATGTGCTTGTTACCATTACTTTCCGAGGCAATATTAATTAAACTAATGTCTACATACGCAAACACAAGATTTTAAAATTACAGGCGCATTTGCAATATCCAGCCATATATACCATTATAGGGAGAATTTCGTATAACATTGTTTTGGAGGTTGATGGCCGGAATAAAGATCAAGGGTGGTGTTTTGAGGGCGGAGGAAGGTTGTGTATGGTGGTGACTAAGCTTGTATGTTGCGACTCCTCAAGAAAGAATATGATTTTCGTTATTCTTTATCAAGTGTCGACCCATGTCTCATACAAGTGCATGCGCACCCTATTTATAGGGATCAAGCCTCACGTAATTCTTGGGGAACAAGTCACATAGGCTGGGGTTAGGGTTCTTCGACCCGTGTAGCTCAAACCTATGATAAAGTCAGGCCTTCAACCAATTAGTCACATAAATCTCGACCGGCTCCACACGCTTCCTACAATCTCGCGGCATCTCCGCATTTCTTCCCGTGATTACAGGAGTACCCCGTGTCAGCCCCGACATTTATGAGCAACCTAGTCATCTATGAGTCACTTTCTATGTTACAGTACAAAGTTAAGGTTTAGACATCGGTGTTTAAAACGGTAAAGATGTCTATATGACACTTAGATACCGTCTTAAAATGATATCTTTATGCTTTTAGACATCAGTTTTATTTATAAAAAAATGATATTAATATGGATATTAGACATCGATTTTGGACGATGTCTATGTACTTAAAGACATCAATTTTATTTCAAAAAAATCGACCTATATTTGTTTCTTAGACATCATTTATGTCTGATGTCTTTCTCTACTTGGACATCGATTTTGTTTCTAAAAAAACGATATTGTTTTAGATATTATACATCGGTTTTGGACGATGTCTTAGAGACATCAATTTTATTTCCAAAAAATCGATTTATATTTATATATTAGACATCACTTTTGCCTGATGTCTACATTAGTTTTAAACATCAGCTTTTGAATAATAAAATTGATGTATATTATTTTTGTACACATCACTTTTGCAATAATAAAATTGATGTTAATCGAAGTTCTAGAGACATCAGATTTAAAAAAAAACTGATGTGCTTATTACCATTACTTTCCGAGGCAATATTAATTAAACTAATGTCTACATACGCAAACACAAGATTTTAAAATTACAGGCGCATTTGCAATATCCAACCATATATACCATTATAGGGAGAATTTCGTATAACATTGTTTTGGAGGTTGATGGCCGGAATAAAGATCAAGGGTGGTGTTTTGAGGGCAGAGGAAGGTTGTGTATGGTGGTGACTAAGCTTGTATGTTGACTCCTCAAGAAAGAATATGCTTTTCGTTATTCTTTATCAAGTGTCGAGCCATGTCTCATACAAGTGCATACGTACCCTATTTATAGGGATTAAGTCTCACGTAATTCTTGGGGAACAAGTCACATAGGCTAGGGTTAGGGTTCTTCGACCCGTGTAGCTCAAACCCATGATAAAGTCAGGCCTTCAACCAATTAGTCACATAAATCTCGACCGGCTCCACAGGCTTCCTACAATCTCGCGGCATCTCCGCATTTCTTCTCGTGATTACAGGAGTACCCCATGTTAGCCCCGACATTTATGAGCAACCTAGTCATCTATGAGTCACTTTTCATGTTACACACAAAGTCCTCTAACGCGGGCCAACCTGGTTCCCTCGGCCCGCACCACCTTTTCTCTAAATCAATAAATAAGATGTTTTCCTTCATTTTTCACAAGATGTGGGCTCATGGGCCCAGCTCGCATATGAGCACATGCGCTTAGCTCGCATATTGCACCTGAGCCCAACTCGCATATGATGGGTAGGCCGCCCATTAATTCTGATTATGAGTTGATGCTAGCCCACGAGCCCAACTCGCATGTGGGAGCCCAACTCATGTACCAACTCATGAGCTCAGCTCGCCTGTGATGGCCCAATTTTTCAATGCACCCATAGGGACCTGCTTAGGGCCCATAACCGAAAATGGGCATAACAACCACCCCTCAAAATTATTGGTTGCATCTTGAGGCTAGGAATTTTCCAACATTTGCTTTTCTGATCCTGCGAATGCGAACCCATGAGGTCGCACCCGGCCGCCTCACATGCCTTTCAACGGTCATGACTTTTGAACCCATATCAACTGTTGCACAACTGGCGTATGGATCTGTGTCATCCTCTGAGATGATGACACGTGCCGCTTCCTCTTTATCTCTCCTATCCCCTATAAATATGTGAACTTCAACTTCATTTCTCCACTTAAATAAGAACACTAACAAATTGGTGTCCATTTTGCTCAAGGATCTACTACGGCCAAAACAATCATCACCACAAGAACCGTCTACCAGCGGCGATATTCTCCGGCAACAGATTCATCAAGATCATCTTTTGAATCATCTACATGTACCCCTTTGATCCAAAATCATGCATTATGATTCTTTTTTGTTCATATGCACCATGCGAGCACACACCACCTGCTCGATGCGAGCTCACACACAATCACCAACTGCGATGCGAGCCCGTCTGCTCGCTAGACGTTTAGGCGCGACTCTGTGTGTGATGCAAGCACACTTAGGTACGACCCCATATTTATTTTTATAATTTTAGGGCCACACACTAACATCCATCATCTCTTACAGATGTCGAATGCGTCTTTTGCTCGCTCCTACGGGTCATCTCATTCTTCCTCTAGCCCGGCTCGCTCTTCAGCAACTCCGTATCCTTTGAACCAATATCCACCTGAGCAGTGAGGCTCAAAGGACTTTCAATGCGAACTCACCTCCATTTCTGGACGCCTTAGCCAATCTATTTCCCATGGCTTCGCTATCACCCCACGGGGAGCCATAAACACAGCTAGGGTTAAAAATGAGATGCGAACTAGTGGTTCCAGCTCGTTGAACCTCCATATCGACCCCAACCCTAAATATTACACCAGGGAGACCAATATTTACGATTGGAGAAATAGACCCGTGTGTTAGGTATGAATACAATATAGAGGGGGGGGGTGAATGTGTTTTGGCTTAAATGTTTGATTTTTGATCGACTTTGGCTTTAGCAGTTGGTTGTTGTCAATGATTTAGTAGAATAGACGTTAAACATAAATAACTATGCAAATATGTAAAACAAAGAACTTCAAAACTCACTTAATTTTATATTAAAAATCAAGCAGTGTTTTGCTACAAAATCTCTAAGTTCTTGTTTTAGAACTTAGCTTCTTTCTTGAGAGAGAATCCAAGATTTTCTATCTAGATTGTTACTTTTAACTAGAGGACCAGTGTTAACTTTATAACTCAGTTAACTGCTGGTTTACACAGTGGATAATAAACATGCTGTTAGCTTTTCTAAACTGTCACTTGTCATTTCTATTTATGGAAAAGTAAATCTTTCATTTTTGGCTTAGCATATCTTTAGCATCCCGTGTTTACTTTAATCTCCTCTGTCAGTTAACCTTTGCCATTGATCTTGCACATCTCTCAAGCTGGTTTTTGTTGACTTGTCAATCCAGCTATGTGAATTGTTTGTTGATTTGCAACCTTGGATATTAAACTGTTCTGTAATTCTGTACTTAGAGAAATTTCTTCATTTCGAGATCTTCAATTAAGCTGTAGAGAACTCGACATCTCGATAGGCATGTTGGCTTGTCGATATCTCTGAAACTTCATTGTTGACTTGACTTATCGACAACCCTGAGTTCTCTAGTGAATTTTGGTTTATCGATAACTCAGAGTTCTCTAATGGACTTTGGCTTATCGATAACTCAGAGTTCTCTAATGAATGTATATTTGTCGATATCTCTGAGTTCTCGAATGGGTATCTGACTTATCGATATCTCCAATAGCATTTCCTGAGTTCTCGATAGACAATTCCTGAGTTCTCGATAGGCAATTCCTGAGTTCTCGAATGAGTTGTTATTCCCAGTGGACTAACAATGAGATTTACAGAAGGGGGGTTGAATGTAAATCTCAAAACTTTTTCAAGTTTTGAGCAGTTTCTAAGACTAAGTGTATTGATGAACAAATGTGTGTGAATTGCTTTAAGCTAATACAGACAGATATATATTCAAGCACAAATGTAAAGAACACAAAGAACTTAAAAACTTTTCTGGTGGATATGTTGTTCCACCAGAGATGTGTTATTTCAGAAAATCTGTGAATCAAAGAATTGATCACAGCTGCGTCCTAGTACAAACTAGATGATTTTCTCTCTGGATTTTTCTAAACAGCTCTGGAAAAATTCACCATCTATAAACACCAAGTTTACAAGTGAAGACAAAACTGTAGAATACAATTAAAAGATTCTTCACATGTTTCTTCTTCATTTCTCTATCCAATGCAATTTGGGTTTAGCTGTGAATCTTTGAATACTTCCTTGTTTGCACCAGAATGGAAATGCTGCTTTTCTTGATTCCTCCTAGAGGCTGCCACATTCCAGTTTGTCACTGTCAACCCATGTGCCTCTGTCAGAGTGGTCTTATCCGTTGAGGCTACAAACACCAGATTTCTACTTAAGTGTTTTGTTGAACTTATCATCAAACTAATACACATATTCCTAACAATCTCCCCTATTTATGTCTACTAGAACTGTAGGCATAAATTTGGGTTTAACTTGATGATAACAAAACACTTAATAAACATATGAACTGGAATAAAGTAGAAATTCAAAAGTGCTGCAAAAGTGTATATACTGAGATAGAATTGAAGAATTACATTATTTCCAAGGGTGCTCCTTTAGCCTGAGCAGATTAATTCCTTTTCTTTTGATCCCTTGTTTTCTTCCCTAGTCTTCTGTCATTCTCCTCTATTTGGAGTTGGAGTTGTCTGTAGAATTCGGCATCATCTTCTTCATTGATGTCCAACTTAGATTGCATATCCTTGAGAGTTTCATTACTGGCAATCTTTAGCTGATCTTCAAGTCTGAAAAATCTTCTGACTCCTTTATTGTCTCTGAACTCCATCAACCAATGAGGTGATTTATGAACTGTAACTCCATGCTCTGGGATGAGTAATGTTCTGGGCAAGGCATTTGACTCCCACCAAGTTTTCCTTATGCTGGCAATCTTGTTGAGAATCTCAGTTTTGGCAGTTCTGGTAAAGCCAGAATCCCTTTTGATAGCTGAGTAGACTCTAATCAAGGTAGAATAGCCTTCATCTAGAATTCTGTAAAGAGGCCAAGTCCTTTCCCCACTTCCTCTATATTTGAACACTAGTCTTTCTGGAAACTGTCTGTAGGCATCTATTCCCCTTAATTCCTCCAGCTCATCCAGATAGAGTTCAATGTCTGTAAATTCCTTTATGTCACAAATGTGAACATAATCATCCTTTGAGGCTTGTGGCTTAGGCTTGAGTTTCTGAGTGAATTTGATTGAGGTTAGGGGAGGTGTTGATTTGATTTTTCTTTTCTGTTTCTTTGATGGTGGAGAAGTGGTTAAGAAGGCGGGCAATTTGATGGTGTCCCAATCAATTGGTTCCTTCTTAGGAGTGATTGTTTCACAATGGATGTTTATGAAGGGGTCAGGCACAATGGGTTCAGGAATAGAAGGTAGTGGTTTGGATTTTGATTGGGTTTCTTCAGTTTCATCTACAATCTTCCTTTTTGTATTGACCTTCTTTCTGTTCCCTTTCTGCCATTCCTTTCTTTCCTCACTTCTTTCTTCCACATCATCACTAAACATGTCCCCCATACCTACATCTTCACCCTTGTCTTCAATTTCTTTCTTTTCTTCAGCTTGACTTGACTTTAGCTATTTTTCAAGCTTTGCTTGTGCTTTTTTGTCAGCCTTTAGCTTTTCAGCTTCTTCCTTCAACCTTCTGGTTTCTTCCCTCTTGGCTATTGAGAATTTGGGATGTCCTTGTATCACACAGATACTCTTTCCCTCTCTGAAGATAATAGCCATGTCCTTGTGCTTTATGATATTACCACCTAAAACCTTGTCTTCATCAGGCTTTGGAAGAGGAAAATCCACTCCTTTCAACTGAGCAAGGCTTAAAGGGTTCTTTGTAGAGTCCTTGTTGGATCTGTTGTTGGGCTTGAGAACCATATGTTTCAGATTCTTTGAAGAAGTCTCTCCACCCTTATTCCTCCTTACTGGCTTTAGCTCCATAATGATTGGCTCCACCTTTGTGCTACGCTTCACAGATTATGATTTTGAGGTTGTAGAGCCAAACACTTGTTGCATCCTTTTATCAATTCTCCTCCTTTGCTCTTTGACTTTCATCTCAGCTGCTGCTATTTGGATTAGATCAATTCCATCAAGCTTTCCTTTGATTTGAGGTGTTGGAGTAGTGGTGATGGCAGGAACTAGCACTTTAGATATTTAAACTTTTGTTGATGGCTCTCCTTCCCCTTCCCTTTTATTCTCCCCCTTTTTGTTATCATCAAGGATAGGGGTCAAGCCTTGTGCTTTTGCCAGCTGCAATAGTAGACTTGTCTGAGATTGTTGATTTTGAAGAATGGTGACCACAGAGTTTTCAATGATTTGAACTCTGTCTTCCAACTTGGCCAGCCTCTTGTTAGCATCAGATTCTCTCCTCAGTCTCGGCAACAAATCTTGCATTGTACCAGAAGGCATGACTGAATCCAACTTCTCAGAATTATAGGATTTCAAGTCAGCAATATCCTTTTTGAGTTCATCCACACTCAAATTCTGTCTGATGTGCTGCAACTGCAGGAGATGCAGAGAGTTTAGATGAGCTTGAAGAATAGCCTTGGTACCAGCATCTGAAGTTTCCTGAAGGGTCTTTTGAATAGCCATGACCTGCTTGACCAAAGCTACACCAAACTGTCCTGGTGTAGATTTCTTTGTCCATGCCCATTCAGGTAAATTTGGAACAGAACATGGGCCTACATCTCCCCCTAAGTTCATGCTTCCATCCAAAGAAACAGAGTCATCATCATTAGAATTTACTTCAAATTCTTCAAATGGCTCACCAGCTTGAGAAGGCATCCTATTAACAACAGCTTTATCTCTTTGAAGAGATTCTGAAGTGTGCACTATGTTCAAAGTCTGCTCTGCCTCCACATTGACCTGAGCAGCCAACAGTTGATAGGCTGAAACAGGATGAGTAAAAGTGTCAGCATCCAAGTAAATGTTATCAATTACAGCTTTGTAATGTTGCTGAAATTGTCTTTCGTTTTCAGCATCATCCACAATCATTGACTCACTAGCAATGGCTGGATCCACCCTTATAGCTTCTGTACCTGCTTTTCTCTCATTTTCTCTATATTCTTGCATCAGGGGCTCCCCCTGGCTCACACACACCCTCACACCCTCACCCTCACCTACTAAGGTGGCACTCCTCTCACTCACTTTTGCCATGCTGGAAGAAATAGCATGCATATTTTGACTCTCAACCTCTCCTTTTGCCTGGGAGCAACCCAGCCTCTCACTCAAATTATCACTCCCTTCCCTCAATCCTAGAAGTGATTGTACAGTAACCATGTCTTCTACACTTGGAATTGATTCAGATATATGTGTAGAGACTATCAACGGATAGGAAGTATCCGTTGAAGTAGGAACTGATGGTATCAACGGATAACTGCTGTTAAGCTTATCCGTCGAAGAACAACCACTTGTCAACGGATGAGAAATATCCGTTGAAGAAGGAAAAGAAGTAGATATTGAAAGTGACATTATTGTTGAATCAGTATGGATTGATTTTAAGTGAGGTGACACAGATTCTTCAACTAAGTCTGAAAGAATTGGCTGATGATCCAACAAATCATCTAAAAGATGACGATCACCAGGATTTGAGTGGGGCTCCTACCTGAGTTTTAAAGAGGGAGAATCAGGATTTGATGTGAATATCATATCCACATCCAGAGATGGTGATGGAGAATTTGGTGATTGATGTGTGTCTATTATGAGAGAATGGGGTTGTGACTCCATATTTGCTTGAGCCACATCAAGCTGAATTTGAGAAGGCAAGGATACAGGTGGATGTATCTGTGCAGTGTGTGCCCCCTGTGTTGAAACTAGGGTTTTATCCTTCTTTCTTCTTGAAAAGGCTTTGATAGGTGAATGTGTGGCTTCAGTGTCCCTCCCTCTTTTGTTCTGTGTCCCTGGTTGGGGACTATTTTCAATAGCTGCATCCTTTTGGGAGGATGCAACTAGGGATGTGTTTGAATCCTTTTGAACCACCATAGTCTTTTGAGAAACTGTGGCTTGGCTGGCTAGGGTACCACTCACCTCTCCCACCTTATCCTGAGGGGTTTCTTGATGTTCACCCCTCCTCTCACCACTCACACCCTGTTCACTCCCTTCAGGGTTTATGGTAGTTGTTACAACTGTTGTCTTTTGAGAAACTACGAGATGGTTTTCTTTGACTTGTGTTTTGGAATTTTAGTTTTGATGGCTTTAGTAGGAATCTGTTGGGACAAAGACACAGATTCCATTGTCACACTAGAAGGCAAAGAAACAATGGGGTTGGAAGAAGTGGGAGTTGCAGAAATATTTACCTCACTTACCTGAGGTGCATTCATTATTGGTAAATATACTAATGGCACCTGGCTGTTGAGGTTAATTCTCAAAAGGTCTGCAAGGACCCTTTTCTCTTGTGCCCAGCATTTGAGTTTATTGCTCTCATTAGTTATGACCAAACCTTCAGCAACATGGTTAGCCAATAACATAAAGAATCTAGCATAGTAGATGTTATGAGGTCTATTAGCTTTGTTACCTAACCTGGAACCTAATTCTAGCATGACATAGTTGCTAAAATTAAAGAACCTATCAGAAACTAGCATATAGAGCATATTAACAAGAGATGAAGTTATGACATCAAAATTGCTAATCTTCCCAGGGAAAACCTTGATAAAGGCATCTCCAAGAAAACTCCATTCTTTCCTAAGGCCCTTTCTTCTAATGCTCCTTAAGCTAGCAGAATTAAAAGAATAGCCTATGGAATCTAACATAGCAGATACATCATTATTAGTGTGTGGTGTCATGGCATTATTCTCAGGTAGCTTAAAGCAAGACTGTATATCATCACAGTTAATACAGTAATCCTTACCTTTGAGAGAGAAAGCAATGGTCATGTCTGTGGAGTTGAACTCTGCTGTTGTCCAAATATCCTCTATTACTTCACAATAGATAGTTGGGGCTTCCAGCATTGCATAGCTTAGTTTGCAGTTTTTAATGAAATCCATCATCTTGTGATAATCTGAGTGGGCTTCATTCTTTTCCACAAAGGCTATGAAATTGTTCTTTTCATAAACAAATCCAGACTGAGACATAATCTTGACTACTGGTGCCATTGTTGTGAGTAGAGGTTGCAGAGAAAGATTGAGAGTTTTGGGAGAGAAAGAGAATAAAAGCTTTTGAAAAATTTCAAGAAAGTGTAAAGTGAAAATAAGAATTCAAGGGTCTTTTATACTTTCTCGAATTGAAACGTAAATAGAATGATTAAATAATACTTTTAAGTAAATTACAGCCGTTTGAGAATAAAGAAAACTATAGAAATTCTGAAAACTGCTTTTAATACACATACACAACTGTGTATATATGTATCAACGGTTAAGTAAAAGAATCAGCGGCTGTGACTCACTTAAAGTGACTGATGTGACACTTCAACGGATGAGGTAAATGGTTAACCGTTGAAGATTAACACAGTTTTATCCGTTGTAGGATGAAACTACCAGAAATGTATTTGTCTTTCAACGAATAATGATCATCCGTTGATAGAACAATTTTGGCTTTCAACGGATAGGGAATATCCATTGACGAAATAAACTATATGCAAAGCCAACTTTGTTCTTGCAACAAATTCATTTCAGGCTACAATACAAATTGCAATAGGACCATGAAATTATGAATAATTGAGCATACCTAGCTCACTTACTAATCTTGTGAATTTTGGGTAAATATGTCTGTAATCTGCTTTTCAATTGGAACAAAATGAAGTTCCACTGTACCTTTCATCACATGTTCCCTTATGAAGTGGTACTTGATGTCAATGTGTTTGGTTCTTGAGTGCTGCACTGGATTCTCGGTAATGGCAATGGCACTTGCATTTTCAAAATATATAGGAATTTTGTCAACAGTTAGCCCATAGTTAGTTGATTCCTCATCCATAATATCTGTGCACAGCAACTACCAGCAGCAATGTACTCAGCTTCAGCTGTTGATGTAGAAACATAATTTTGCTTCTTGCTGAACCATGACTGTAATAACCCCCAAAATTTTCAACTTTTTTTGTAACCCTTGTGAATAGTGTTTTTGCTGAATGAGAGAACTTTTCATGCCACACTATGTAGGGGTTCTATTATGGATATTCTGAGATTTTATTAGTACTCTATATGGTATATGAGTGTATGTAAAGATCGTCAGAATCCAATTCCGAACACTTTGATTTTTCCCGGAAATACACTAGATACGGAGAGAATTGAGTATAAGGTAACAGGATAAAAAGGATTTAAATTAAAGGATTATAATAGAGGATCATAAAAAGGAATATAATGTATTGAGAAAGGTTATGGGAACCTAAGTAATAAGATCCCGGGTATGATCCTTCAAACGATAAACGAAAACGAAAGTTAAGCGAACCGTATAACAGATCAGCGGTCATTAGGCAAACAATTAGGAAATTAAGCAAAGGGATTAGAGAGAGTGATGTCACCCAACCAATGAGAAGAGGACAAGGAGGGAAAGATGACATCACAACATGACATAGGCATGACATGGGAAGGAAGGAGATGTGGTGGATTTTTAACCACTCAAAATCAAGGTTAAATTGGTAATTAACCAAAAACAAAACAAAACCAAATCAACCAAGCCAAATAATTCATTCTTCATCAAAACAAAAAGAAACCAAGGCATTATTCTTCAATTGCTCTCGGCTTTTTACTATTCCAAAGGCAAGAAATTTCAAAAATTCAAGATCCAAGCTTCCTAAATTGGTGAGTTAATTCCCTAATCATCCTTATGCATAGTTAGGGCTATATCATGAGTTTAAGCCATCAATTCTTTCTCAATATGCTTCATTAAATCAATGAAGAAGACAATGAATAGTGTTTTCAAGTTTTTAACTTGAATTTTTTCTTGTTTTCCTTTAAGATCCAAGCATCCCTAAGACTTCTCAAAGCTTCTTAAGGCTTCCTAGCTACTCCCACCACTTCAAGGAAGGTATATCATCTCCAAACCCTAGATTCCTATGTTTAATAAGATAATTTTGATTATTATGGTGATATTGTAGCTTAATGTTTGTGGTTTAGAGTTTGGGTTGAAGTGGTATTGAAATGGAATGGTAAATCTTGTTGTTTTGGTTAAAAGAATGTAGTATAGTTAAATTCAAGCTTAGGCATAAGTATGAATGTTAAAAATTGAATTGATTGGGGCTGTTATGATGTGATAAGGATGAATGTTGGTTGTATGATTGATTTGAGGTTGAATTGGGATGGTTTTTGAATGGTTTAAAATTGGGAAATCGCGTAAACATAGCCGTCGTAACGCCCAATTTTCTTTAGACTGTTTTTGTGCATAACATTAGGACCCGAGAACCCCCTGCTAGATTATGACCATTGCCATGTCTAAATAGCTCGTGTTACGAGCTTCGTTTTGATATGTAGTTCGTTCGATTCCGATGCACGGTTTAGGAGAAACGACCGTTTCAAGTAACGGCGTTTCGCGAACGAAACTTTTCCCCTCGCCTTACTTTGAAACATAGGTTAAAGACCAAAAAAGGTTAATTAATGTATGAAACATTTATGGTAAGTGTGTTAGGCAGTTGGTAAGACACTCGCGAAGGAATCGCCTTAAAACTCGTAAAGGTTAAATTATTAAAAATGGTGGAGCCGAGGGTACCCGAGTGACTTAAGAGAATCAGTAAGCGCAAAACAAGCGTTAGAGTCTAAGTTAGTTAAAGTATAGATTTACAAGTGACTTTGGTTTAATTCCAACTTACTTGTTGTTTATAGGTTACCAGACTCGTCCCGAGCCTTTTATCACCCCAAGTCGCTCAGGCAAGTTTTCTACCCGTTATAACTGTTGTTGTGATGTATATATGTATATGCATTATCTTGTGATAGATGCATGTTGGTTAATTAGCAAATGTTGCGATATATTGAAGCATGCTGATATGGTATATATATGCATGCCTGTTCCGTATTCTTGCCATATTTATCTGATTGGTTCAGTTGATAATACATATGCTAGAGGATAGCGGTAATTTGCATATACCCTTATTATAGGGACGCAAAAGGTGAAAACATTTTCTAAAACCGGGAGTCGAGGATCCCGAGTAGATTTTGTATATATGTATATATATATATATATATTTATATATATATATGGTTATAGTTTTCAAAACTATTAATCGAATAAGGGTTATTCGATAACTTTATATTATTATTGAATATTACTTGGATATTTATTCGAGGATGTATGACTCCTTTATTTTATGAATATTATTTATAATATTCATTCGAGGTATTATGACTCCGCTTATTACTGAAATATATTCTTTATTTCATTAAAGAATAAGATGTCAATAATCAAACTTATTTTCGATTATTCAAATAAAGATAGTACTTTTATATAAGTATATCTTTGGTTATTTAATATCCATTTCAAGTATATGTTTTAATACTTCTACTTCGATTATTTTTATAAGGATTATCTTTATGAGAATATTATTTAAATAATAATATTCAGACATTTTCTAAATATATTGGGACTGATTTACTTCATTAAATCAGCATTACTCCAAACACTCTTTAAATTATTTTCGAGTCTTCAAAATGATTTTTAAAAGTTAGAGCGGATCCCAAAACTCATTTTTATATTTAAGATCTTCCTTTTAAAAATGGGATTTAAATACTAGCTCAAAACCTGAGGGATCCGGCTCTATGGTGTATTTTATATTCGCAACAAGGTTGCAGTTTTGGTAAATGAATTGATTACTTACCCAACGTTCGGGAAGTATGTCCATCTATTGAGTCGGCATAAGCAATATGGGCTCAGTGGGCGTCCATGATAGTGTAAGGGGCTCAGTGGGAGTCCATCAAATGCGTAAGTGGCTGAGTGGCAGTCCAGCATAAGGTCCTATTGCGGCCAGAGTGATGACCAGTGGGGAATTCGTCCATCTACTAGTAGAAAAGGTTACTTATTGGTATCTTTGCCTGATCAGCAAGATACCTGGTTTATGCCAAAATTCTTTTCCTTTCCAAAATTCATTGGATGCTTCAAACTCTGTTCATACTTTACATGACAGAGGTTTTCAGGAAATGTATAAAGAAGATGTATATGTGGATATATATATATATATATATCAGAACTTAATGAAGTATATCATAACTTCATTTCCTTTAATAATATTTCAAATATTTAATCTATTCAAATCTTGTCTTGTAGTCTCATCTATGTGATGAACTGTTGAAAGCTCATTATACTTTGAACAGTGGTAGTTCAAGTAGCTTTATAAATGATATAAGTGTAGTGAAGTATCTGGTAACTTCATCCCTTGTTTTTACTTATATCTAGTAAGTAATTATCTTACACATGATAAAAGATTCTAGTAAGTATCCATTTAGATACTTATATTATTGTTATCACTATATATTATCTTGCGAGCTGTAAGGCTCACTCTTGCTTTATTTCTTCATCACACAACAACAGTTAGGAAAGATGGCCAGACTCCAGCAGACCCAGCGCAAGCGCGTGGGAAGTGTCCCGCGTCTTCCCGATGATGTTGTAGCTGTTATAGCTGCAGAGGTAGATCTATTGGTAGACCAGGCACTCTACTTTTGAGAATCAAATTATGTATAATTATAACTTGTGGCAGATAATGGCAATTAACTGTAAATTATCAAGTAATCATTTTGGGTTGTAATAACTTTTAAATTGTGGATTCAAAGACTTGTACTTATTTCAATTTCATCTCTGAGACTATAACGGGTTGTGGTGTGTGTTAGTATGGGGTCACAGCATAAGGTTATTTATTATTAATTAAGTGAAGTGATATTGTGGAAAGAAAGACCGTGACGACCCAGATCCCCGACCCCGGATCTGGGGGTGTTACAGAAATGGTATCAGAGCTAAGCGTTATAAACCTCAGAGATGATGCGACGATATAATAATAAACTCACAAAGATAATAAGAACTCTTGCCAAGTTCATGGTCGGACTACTTAAAGTAGCACTGACAGTTAAAACCCTTACGGGAACCCTTATAAGTATCATGATAGTAACTTAGCTCGTTTAATGTGTAGGCGCCTGAGATAGAGGACCCTGAGATGTTCGAGCGTGAGCATGATGAGGCACTGCTAGATATTGAGGATCAGGAGGAGCCTGAGATGGAGGAGGATGAGGAGGACCCCTCAGAGGAGTCAGAGACGGAGGTCATTGCCATTTCAGATGAGGAGGGCCCTCAGAGGAGTCAGAGACAGAGGTTATTGCTATTCCAGATGAGAAGGACCCGGATGAGGTCCCAGTAGCTGAGGAGCATGTTGGACCTATGGTAGTGTATGCTGGTACCCCTTTACCCACACTTCCGGTGGTCAGAGCCCCTACCCCTCCACCAGTATCTTGGATTCCCTATGATGACAGCTCAGAGACCCATACTTTCGAGCCTAGGTAGACCGAGGAGGCACCCTCAGCGGCTCCGGATTCACCACCTCTTGACCCTGCCCACAGGCAGTCTTCGTTAGCTCATGGATATGTTCAGGATGTTCTGAGGACCCGAGTGGCTGTTGCCGAGGCCCGACTGGATGAGGCCAGGAGGGAGTTGGATGCGGAGAGGGCGGGTAGGCGTACCCGAGCTTATGAGACTAGGGCTTCTATACCCCGATCCTTGAGGAGGGAGCTTACGGGGATAGAGCTCAGGTCCCGAGCGAGACTCAGATCTCTCCAGGGGGACAGGCATGGTAGGATCTCCAGGCGGCAGGCCGACTATATCTTCCGTCGTGCGATGGAAAGGGTATGGGAGCTGACCCGCTCCGGTGTATGATTCAGGACTGACGATGGAATAGTCTAGTTGTCTAGTTAGCCGAGGCCATAATAAGAGCCAATTTTCCGGGATAGTTAACTTGTATATAGCATCCCTTTTTCTGACTAGACAGATAGACTCTTGTGTATCACTTTTGGGACAGATGGCTGTAGCACTGTTATACTTTTGACCAGATCAAACTATGTATTTCTCATATTATGTATATATTTGTTTCGTTTCGGTTCAGTTCCTTAGTGACGAGGTCACTGTTTTTATCATTATTATTACTGCACTTCGTATTAGAACTGTCATAAAATAATAGAATTGCGATATACGTTCTCCCCATTATGAAGCTGTGCAAGGCACAATGTTGTATATGATTGTGACCTAACGTTGAATTTCCCAATAATTTTTTTTATTATCAGAATCATGCCGCCAAGAAAGATTGGAACTAGGGCGAACCCTGGATCTGAGGACCAGGGAAGCCATAACCAGGATGATAGGAACCAGGAACACAGTGAGGAGGAAGATGAGGATTATGTGGAACATGATGACTCCCTGTATGAAGAGGAAGAGGAAACATATGATGTTGAGGGATTTGAGATAGAGGCTGAAGAAGGAGAAACTGAGGTTGAGCAACCAGTACCAAACCCAGGCATGGATCCCATGGGCCAGTTCATGCAACTCCTAAGGCAGAATTTGGAACGTCAACCCAACCCACCCCCTCAAGGAAATAACAATACTGTGGCAAACTCTTTCAGGGCTTTTAAGTCCCTTAAGCCCCCTGAGTTTCACGGATCAGCCGACCCAGTTGAGGCAAGGGCATGGTTAAAGGAAATGGAGAAATCCTTTGAGATTTTGAGTACCGATGAGGCACAGAAGACTGTATTTGCTACCTACCTTCTGAAAGGAGAAGCTAACTACTGGTGGGAGGCCAAGAAAAACATGGAGACAGATGGTATTATAACCTGGGAGAGATTTAGTCAGCTGTTTCTGGGAAAGTATTTCCCGAGGTTTATGGAAAACCAGATGGAGCTCAAGTTCTTGGAGCTAAAGCAGAATAATTTATCGGTAGCAGAGTACGAAGCGAAATTTACCGAGTTATCAAGGTTTGTGCCGGAATTTGTGAGCACCGAGGAAAAGAAAGCTAGGAGGTTTCAGCAGGGACTGAAACCGTGGATTCAGAATAGGGTGGCAATCCTTAAGCTTACGGACTATGCCACTCTGGTGCAAAAGGCAACGATTGTAGAAGTCGGAAGTGAACAGATGCAGAAGGAAAGAGAGAAGAAAGGAATAAAGAGGAAAAGTATGAGCATGGGTGGAGGTTCCGTAGGAAGGAGCTTCCCAACTAGATTTAATCGAGGAGCAGTGTCCCTACCAGGAAGGAACACTGGGTTTAAGCGGCCAATGAGTGTGAGTGTGAGCCAGGGCGGCCAGAAGTCAAGAATGTCCTATCCCAACCAGTCTCGACCCCCATTGCCAGCCTGTAACATATGTGGAAGGAATCACACTGGGGAGTGTAAAGGAAAGCCAGTAACCTGCTTTAAGTGCGGTCGGGAAGGTCACTATTCAACTAAGTGCCCATCATCAACCCCTGCCGTCATTCCAACCACCACTTGTCATCAGTGTGGACGCCCGGGTCATTGGAAGAGGGAATGCCCAATGAACAAACCAGCAGCTTCGGGAGCAAGCAGGGCTGCTTCTAATAAGCCACCTACTGCAAGGACTTTCAACATGACAGTCCAGGATGCTATGAAAGATTCAGATGTGATAGCAGGTACCCTTTCTCTAAATTCAGTCAGTGCAAACGTTTTATTTGATTCGGGAGCAACTAAATCTTTTATATCAAGGGACTTTGCGCGTAAATTAAGACTTAAAGCCAAACCTTTGATAGAACCCTTACAAGTAGAAATAGCCAATCATGAGATTATTCCTGTTAACCAGATTCACCCCGCCTGTGAGATAGGCATAGGGGAGCAATCTTTTAGTGTTGATCTGATTCCTTTTAAATTAGGGGAGTTTGATATAATTTTGGGAATGGACTGGCTATCTAGCAATGATGCTCAGATAGACTGTAAAGGGAAGAAAGTTAAGTTAAATATCCCAGGGAAGAAAGAAGTTATATTTAGAGGAAAGAGGCAGACGCAGAAATTTTTGAATATGGCCCAGGCCAGAAGGATGCTACGAACAGGAAATGAGGCCTACCTAGCCTATGTGGTGGACACGCAGAAGGAGGTGCCCAACTTACAAGATATTTCAGTAGTCAACGGATTTAAAGATGTATTCCCACAAGACCTTCCGGGATTACCACCCGATAGAGTGATTGAATTTGCTATTGAGTTGGCCCCAGGGACGGCGCCAGTTTCAAAAGCACCTTACCGGTTAGCCCCGTTAGAAATGAAGGAATTAGCTATCCAATTGAAGGAACTCTTGGATAAGGGTATGATAAGACCCAGTGTGTCTCCATGGGGAGCACCAGTTTTATTTGTTAAGAAGAAAGATGGGAGCATGAGGCTGTGCATCGACTATCGAGAGTTGAACAAGCTAACCATAAAGAACAGGTACCCATTACCTAGAATAGACGATCTGTTCGACCAGCTAAAGGATGCTGTTTATTTTTCCAAGATCGACCTGAGAACTGGATATCACCAACTAAAGATTAAACCCGAAGATATTTTCAAGACAGCGTTCCGTACCAGATATGGGCATTATGAGTTCTTGGTAATGTCCTTTGGATTAACCAACGCCCCAGCGGCTTTCATGGATTTAATGAATAGAGTGTTTAAGAAGTACTTGGACAAATGTGTGATAGTTTTTATCGATGATATTTTATCTACTCAAGGACTGAGACAGAACATGCAGAGCATTTGAGGATAGCTCTAGAAATACTTAGAGAGGAGCAGTTGTATGCCAAATTCTCGAAGTGTGAGTTCTGGCGGAATGAAGTACAGTTTTTAGGACATGTGATCAATAAAGAAGGAGTATTGGTCGACCCCTCCAAGATAGAGGCGGTCTCAAATTGGGAAAGGCCAAAAACACCCACAGAGGTAAGGAGTTTCATAGGATTGGCCGGCTACTATCGTAGATTTGTACAGGACTTTGCGAAGATCGCAGCCCCTTTGACCCGACTTACTCGTAAGACAGAGAAGTTTGAATGGACGGAGAAATGCGAGAACAGTTTTCAGGAATTAAAGAAAAGGTTGATAACGGCTCCGGTGTTGGCATTGCCGGACGGAAAAGGAGATTTTGTGATATATAGTGACGCGTCGCACAAAGGATTAGGGTGTGTGCTTATGCAGCACGGTAAAGTGATTGCGTATGCATCGAGACAACTGAAGGAATACGATATTAGATATCCTACTCATGACCTTGAGCTCGCGGCAATAGTATTTGCCTTAAAAATTTGGAGGCACTACTTGTATGGAGAGAAGTGCGAGATTTTCACAGACCATAAGAGCCTCAAGTACATATTTACGCAGAAAGAGCTCAACATGCGCCAAAGGAGATGGTTAGAACTAATCAAGGACTATGATTGTGAGATTCTCTATCATCCAGGGAAAGCCAATGTGGTGGCTGATGCCCTTAGTAGAAAGGAAAGACTCAGAATGGTAACGACTTCGGAAGAATTGATAAGGGATTTTGAGAGAATGGAAATAGAAGTAAAGGTAACCGGAACCGGAACTGAAAAGCTTTTTGAGATCTCAATGCAGCCAGAGTTATTGGAAAAGATCAGATTGTGCCAGGAGAAAATAATGAATGAAGGCAGAGAGTCAATGACTGAAGAGGAGATCCATACTGAGAAAGATGATAAAGGGATAATGAGGTACTCCTATCGGATTTGGGTTCCGAATGTTCAAGAGCTTAAAGATGAGATTTTGGATGAAATCCATAGTTCAAGGTATTCCATTCACCCGGGAAGTACCAAGATGTATAGGGATTTGAAGGAATATTACTGGTGGCCCAACATGAAGAGGGACGTAGCAGAATGGGTAAACAAATGTTTGACTTGCCAAAGGGTAAAAGCAGAGCACTAGAGACCCAGTGGACTCTTACGACCCCTGGAGATTCCCGAATGGAAATGGGAACAGATAGCGATGGATTTTGTTGTAGGCTTGCCAAGGACGAAAGCCAATCACGACGCCATTTGGGTAATTATAGACCGACTGACAAAGTCAGCTCATTTCATTCCTATCAATGAGAGATACACAGTCGATAGACTGATGGACATTTACCTTAAGGAAATAGTGACGCGACATGGAGTCCTAGCGTCCATTGTCTCAGACCGAGACCCCAGGTTCAACTCCAGATTTTGGAGGAGCTTTCAGGAATGTGCGGGGACCAAGTTAAATATGAGTACCGCGTACCATCCCCAGATGGATGGGCAGAGTGAAAGGACCATCCAGACTAGAGGATATGTTAAGAGTCTGTGCAATAGACTTTAAAGGGAGTTGGGATGATCACTTGCCGTTGATCGAGTTTTTTTATAACAATAGCTTTCATGCTAGCATCGGAATGCCGCCTTATGAGGCCATGTACGGAAGAAGGTGTCGATCTCCCTTATACTGGGATGAAGTGGGGGAGCGGAAGATGCTCGGACCCGAAGTGGTCCAAAGGACCAAAGATATAGTGGATCTTATCAGAGGGCGACTTGTAGCAGCCCAAGACAGACAGAAGAAATATGCAGACCTAGCCCGAAAGGACAAGGAATATGAAGTAGGGGACTTAGTACTGCTAAAGGTATCCCCTTGGAAGGGATTAATGAGGTTCGGAAGGAAAGGAAAACTAAGCCCAAGATACATTGGACCTTTTGAGATATTAAGACGGATTGGAAAGTTAGCTTACGAGCTAGCCTTACCCCCTAACTTGCAACAAGTTCATAATGTGTTCCATGTGTCAATGCTAAGGAAGTATCATCGGGATGCCAGACACATAGTGGAGTACGAGCAGGTGGATATGCAACCAGATCTGACTTACGCGGAGAAGCCAGTAAGGATTATAGATAAGAAGGAGCAGGTGCTTCGGAACAAAGTGATCAAGCTAGTCAGAGTACTATGGCAGAATCATAATATAGAAGAATCGACTTGGGAACTAGAGAGCGCAATGCTAGAAAAGTACCCCCATTTGTTTTCTGTTTGATTCCGGGGCGGAATCCTTTAAAGGAGGGGAGACTGTAATAACCCCCAAAATTTTCAACTTTTTTTGTAACCCTTGTGAATAGTGTTTTTGCTGAATGAGAGAACTTTTAATGCCACACTATGTAGGGGTTCTATTATGGATATTCTGAGATTTTATTAGTACTCTATATGGTATATGAGTGTATGTAAAGATCGTCAGAATCCAATTCCGAACACTTTGATTTTTCCCGGAAATACACTAGATACGGAGAGAATTGAGTATAAGGTAACAGGATAAAAAGGATTTAAATTAAAGGATTATAATAGAGGATCATAAAAAGGAATATAATGTATTGAGAAAGGTTATGGGAACCTAAGTAATAAGATCCCGGGTATGATCCTTCAAACGATAAACGAAAACGAAAGTTAAGCGAACCGTATAACAGATCAGCGGTCATTAGGCAAACAATTAGGAAGTTAAGCAAAGGGATTAGAGAGAGTGATGTCACCCAACCAATGAGAAGAGGACAAGGAGGGAAAGATGACATCACAACATGACATAGGCATGACATGGGAAGGAAGGAGATGTGGTGGATTTTTAACCACACAAAATCAAGGTTAAATTGGTAATTAACCAAAAACAAAACAAAATCAAATAAACCAAGCCAAATAATTCATTCTTCATCAAAACAAAAAGAAACCAAGGCATTATTCTTCAATTGCTCTCGGCTTTTTACTATTCCAAAGGCAAGAAATTTCAAAAATTCAAGATCCAAGCTTCCTAAATTGGTGAGTTAATTCCCTAATCATCCTTATGCATAGTTAGGGCTATATCATGAGTTTAAGCCATCAATTCTTTCTCAATATTCTTCATTAAATCAATGAAGAAGACAATGAATAGTGTTTTCAAGTTTTTAACTTGAAATTTTTCTTGTTTTCCTTTAAGATCCAAGCATCCCTAAGACTTCTCAAAGCTTCTTAAGGCTTCCTAGCTACTCCCACCACTTCAAGGAAGGTATATCATCTCCAAACCCTAGATTTCTATGTTTAATAAGATGATTTTGATTATTATGGTGATATTGTAGCTTAATGTTTGTGGTTTAGAGTTTGGGTTGAAGTGGTATTGAAATGGAATGGTAAATCTTGTTGTTTTGGTTAAAAGAATATAGTATAGTTAAATTCAAGCTTAGGCATAAGTATGAATGTTAAAAATTGAATTTATTGGGGCTGTTATGATGTGATAAGGATGGATGTTGGTTGTATGATTGATTTGAGGTTGAATTGGGATGGTTTTTGAATGGTTTAAAATTGGGAAATCGCGTAAACATAGCCGTCGTAACGTCCGATTTTCTTTAGACTGTTTTTGTGCATAACATTAGGACCCGAGAACCCCCTGCTAGATTATGACCATTGCCATGTCTAAATAGCTCGTGTTACGAGCTTCGTTTTGATATGTAGTTCGTTCGATTCCGATGCACGGTTTAGGAGAAATGACCGTTTCAAGTAACGGCGTTTCGCGAACGAAACTTTTCCCCTCGCCTTACTTTGAAACATAGGTTAAAGAACAAAAAGGGTTAATTAATGTATGAAACATTTATGGTAAGTGTGTTAGGCAGTTGGTAAGACACTCGCGAAGGAATCGCCTTAAAACTCGTAAAGGTTAAATTATTAAAAATGGTGGAGCCGAGGGTACCCGAGTGACTTAAGAGAATCAGTAAGCGCAAAACAAGCGTTAGAGTCTAAGTTAGTTAAAGTATAGATTTACAAGTGACTTTGGTTTAATTCCAACTTACTTGTTGTTTATAGGTTACCAGACTCGTCCCGAGCCTTTTATCACCCCAAGTCGCTCAGGAAAGTTTTCTACCCGTTATAACTGTTGTTGTGATGTATATATGTATATGCATTATCTTGTGATAGATGCATGTTGGTTAATTAGCAAATGTTGCGATATATTGAAGCATGCTGATATGGTATATATATGCATGCCTGTTTCGTATTCTTGCCATATATATATCTGATTGGTTCAGTTGATAATACCTATGCTAGAGGATAACGGTAATTTGCATATACCCTTATTATAGTGACCCAAAAGGTGAAAACATTTTCTAAAACCGGGAGTCGAGGATCCCGAGTAGATTTTGTATATATGTATATATATATATATATTTATATATATATATGGTTATAGTTTTCAAAACTATTAATCGAATAAGGGTTATTCGATAACTTTATATTATTATTGAATATTACTTGGATATTCATTCGAGGATGTATGACTCCTTTATTTTATGAATATTATCTATAATATTCATTCGAGGTATTATGACTCCGCTTATTACTGAAATATATTCTTTATTTCATTAAAGAATAAGGTGTCAATAATCAAACTTATTTTCGATTATTCAAATAAAGATAGTACTTTTATATAAGTATATCTTTGGTTATTTAATATCCATTTCAAGTATAAGTTTTAATACTTCTACTTCGATTATTTTTATAAGGATTATCTTTATGAGAATATTATTTAAATAATAATATTCAGACATTTTCTAAATATATTGGGACTGATTTACTTCATTAAATCAACATTACTCCAAACACTCTTTAAAGTGTTTTCGAGTCTTCAAAATGATTTTTAAAAGTTAGAGCGGATCCCAAAACTCATTTTTATATTTAAGATCTTCCTTTTAAAAAGGGGATTTAAATACTAGCTCAAAACCTGAGGGATCCGGCTCTATGGTGTATTTTATATTCGCAATAAGGTTGCAGTTTTGGTAAATGAATTGATTACTTACCCAACGTTCGGGAAGTATGTCCATCTATTGAGTCGGCATAAGCAACATGGACTCAGTGGGCGTCCATGATAGTGTAAGTGGCTCAGTGGGAGTCCATCAAATGCGTAAGTGGCTGAGTGGCAGTCCAGCATTAGGTCCTATTGCGGCCAGGGTGATGACCAGTGGGGAATTCGTCCATCTACTAGTAGAAAAGGTTACTTATTGGTATCTTTGCCTGATCAGCAAGATACCTGGTTTATGCCAAAATTCTTTTCCTTTCCAAAATTCATTGGATGTTTCAAACTCTGTTCATACTTTACATGATAGAGGTTTTCAGGAAATGTATAAAGAAGATGTATATGTGGATATATATATATATATATCAGAACTTAATGAAGTATATCATAACTTCATTTCCTTTAATAATATTTCAAAGATTTAATCTATTCAAATCTTGTCTTGTAGTCTCATCTATGTGATGAACTGTTGAAAGCTCATTATACTTTGAACAGTGGTAGTTCAAGTAGCTTTATAAATGATATAAGTGTAGTGAAGTATCTGGTAACTTCATCCCTTGTTTTTACTTATATCTAGTAAGTAATTATCTTACACATGATAAAAGATTCTAGTAAGTATCCATTTAGATACTTATATTATTGTTATCACTATATATTATCTTGCGAGCTGTAAGGCTCACTCTTGCTTTATTTCTTCATCACACAACAACAGTTAGGAATGATGGCCAGACTCCAGCAGACCCAGCGCAAGCGCGTGGGAAGCGTCCCGCGTCTTCCCGATGATGTTGTAGCTGCTATAGCTGCAGAGGTAGATCTATTGGTAGACCAGACACTCTACTTTTGAGAATCAAATTATGTATAATTATAACTTGTGGCAGATAATGGCAATTAACTGTAAATTATCAAGTAATCATTTTGGGTTGTAATAACTTTTAAATTATGAATTCAAAGACTTGTACTTATTTCAATTTCATCTCTGAGACTATAACGGGTTGTGGTGTGTGTTAGTGTGGGGTCACAGCATAAGATTATTTATTATTAATTAAGTGAAGTGATATTGTGGAAAGAAAGACCGTGACGACCCGGATCCCCGACCCCGGATCTGGGGGTGTTACAATGACACAAGCTTATTCCCTAGTAATTGACGGGTGCCAGTTGTGCTTTTCCTGTCTATTTTGCTACCTGCATAATTTGCATCTGAGTAGCCAATTAGATCAAAACCAGACTCTCTAGGGTACCAAATTCCTAGATTTGGAGTCCCTTTGAGATATCTGAAAATTCTTTTAATAACCACTAAGTGAGATTCTTTAGGGTCAGCTTGAAATCTAGCACAGAGACATGTAGAAAACATTATATCAGGTCTACTAGCAGTTACATATAAAAGTGAGCCAACCATGCCTCTATAACTTGTGATATCCACAGACTTTTCAGCCTTGTTTAATTCAAGTTTGGTGGCAGTGGTCATGGGAGTTTTTGCAGATGAACAATCCATTAAGTCAAACTTCTTTAAAAGATCATAAATATATTTAGTTTGACTAATGAAAATTCCACCACTAACTTGTTTAACTTGTAAACCGAGAAAATAAGTTAGCTCTCCCATCATGCTCATTTCATATTTACTTTGCATTAACTTAGCAAACTTTTTACAAAGCTTATCATCTGTAGAGCCAAATATAATATCATCTACATAAATTTGTACAAGTATCTTAGAGCCATTAACATTTCTAAAGAAGAGAGTTTTATCAACAGTACCTCTTGTGAAGTAATTATCTAGAAGAAATTTTGACAAAGTCTCATACCAGGCTCTAGGTGCTTGCTTTAGTCCATAGAGTGCTTTCAACAGATAATACACATAGTCTGGAAAATTTGGATCTTCAAATCCTGGAGGTTGGCTTACATAAACTTCTTCCTCCAATTCTCCATTCAGAAATGCACTCTTGTCATCCATTTGATAGACCTTGAAATTGGCATGGGCTGCATAGGCTAGAAAGATTCTGATGGCTTCAAGTCTGGCAACTGGAGCAAATGTCTCATCAAAATCTATTCCCTTTTGTTGAGAATAGCCTTTAGCAACCAATCTGGCTTTATTCCTTATGACAATGCCATTTTCATCCATCTTGTTTCTGAATACCCATTTTGTGTCAATAGAGCTCTTGTTCTTTGGCTTGGGTACCAGCTTCCATACCTTGTTCCTCTCAAATTGGTTTAGCTCCTCTTGCATTGCTAAAATCCAATCTGGATCCAATAGGGCTTCTTCCACTCTCTTAGGTTCCTCCTGTGATAGAAAACTACTATACAAACATTCATCTTGAGTAGCCCTTCTAGTTTGCACTTTAGATGTTGCATCACCAATGATCAATTCAAAAGGGTGATTCTTGGTCCATTTCCTTTGAGGTGGTAGGTTAGCTCTAGATGAGGTTGCCTCGGTATTGTCATGATGTGAGATAGAATGTTGATTGGTTGAAACTCCCCCTGAGTTGCTGATCCTTTGAAAGGAATTGGGAGTTCTATTACTTGATGAAGTGAAATGATTATCCGTTGACAGACTGTGATCAATGGATGCTTCATTATGAACTTCAACGGATGATGCACTTTGTCTTTCAACGGATGCTGCATTGCTTCTATCAACGGAAGCTGAATTATGACTTTCAACGGATGCAGCATTCTGTGCATTGTCCAAAGGCAGATTTTGAATTCTTTTCGAGGTGCCTTCTCCATCATTCTCATCTTCACTATCATCACAATATATCTCAATGTTGTCAAATTTGAGTCCTTCATGATGTCCCTCATCTGTTAGTCCATCAATCTTTTTATCATCAAACACAACATGCACAGATTCCATGATAATGTTGGTTTTTAGATTGTAGACCTATATGATTTTCCAGCAGAATAACCAACAAATATTCCTTCATCAGCTTTTGCATCAAACTTTCCTTTGTGATCTGGTTAATTCCTTAGAATGTAGCATTTGCAACCAAAGACATGAAGAAAGTTTAAGGTTGGTTTTCTTCTTTTGAACAATTGATAGGGAGTCATGCCTTTTGCTTGATTGATTAGATAAATATTCTGAGTGTAACATGCACAGTTAACAGCCTCAGCCCAAAAGTATGTTGGGAGTTTTGACTCTTCAAGCATTGTTCTTGCTGCATCAATTAGTGACCTGTTCTTCCTTTCCACCACACCATTCTGTTGTGGAGTCCTTGGAGCTGAGAACTCATGCATGATCCCATTTTCTTCACTGAACAACTTCATGGTTGAATTCTTGAACTCAGTTCCATTGTCAATCCTGATATTCCTTACTTTGAAATCTGGATGATTGTTGACTTGCTTGATATGATTGATAATGATTTCACTAGCTTCATCCTTTGATCCAAGAAAATAAGTCCATGAAAACTTTGAGAAATCATCTACAATCACTAGGCAATGTCTTTTCCTTGAAATTGACAATACATTGACTGATCCAAAAAGATCCATGTGTAGCAGTTGTAATGGTTCATCAATTGCTGATTCAAGCTTCTTACTGAATGATGCTTTCTTTTGCTTTCCTTTCTGATAAGCATCACACAGTCCATCCCTTGTGAATTCCACTAGAGGCATTCCTCTAACTAAATCCTTTTTGACTAGATCATTCATTGTCTTGAAATTCAAATGGGACAGCTTCTTGTGCCATAGCCAACTTTCAACTGGACTTGCTTTGCTGAAAAGACAAGTAATTGATTCTACATCTATAGCGTTGAAGTCAGTCAAGTACACATTCCAGTTAGAACCACTTTGTTATCCTTCTTATTTATGACAACACAGGCTTCAGAATTGAAGGAAACAGTGTTCCCTCTGTCACTGATAAGTGGCATTTTATACCACTTAGAACATCTTAAAATGGCTTAAATTGGTGCCTTGAAATCAAGTATTTTGTGTATTTGATGCGTTTTTCTAGTGTTTATGCATTTCAGGGTATTAGTTGCATTTTGGAGGAGTAATCATCAAGAATAAGCCTTGGCATGTGTTAACCATTGCGAGAGGAAAGAAATGGGCAGATTACGGCGAAGAAACGGAGCAAACTCAGGATTTTTCCAGAAGGGTCCTGAGCGCCCGCTCAGCAATGCTGAGCGGCCGCGCAGAAAGCTGAGCGCCCGCTCAGCTATGCTGAGCGGTCGCGCAGGGTCGGGAAAAAAAGACAATTTATTTTAGGACTTCTACTTCTGTTTGGCTTCCACTTCTATGTAATCTGAGTTTTATGGGACTATTATATAAGTAGATTTGGAGACGTTTTCACGAGTTGGATCGTGGTATTAAGCAAGGAGCGAAGGAGATAAGGAGGAAGACCGTTTTAGCACACAGCAACGAAGAGGAAGCATATTTTCTCGTGATTCTTGTTTCGTTGTAACGTTGGATGCTAGTTTTCTTACTTTGAACCTATTTACTCTTGTGACGTACTCTGATTTAATATAATTAGTTTAGTTATTATTTTCGTGTGTTTGTTTATCATGATTTCATATGAACCCATGATGACGATGAGTGCTATTATAGGCTAATCGTGATCATGGGTTGCAACGGATTTACTATGGAATTCTTTAGTTAATTGTTTAATACTTTAGTGTGTGATGATTGTATGATATCTAGTATTGGTTGTGCATATTCATCTTATGTGCGTCGCGAACATATAAGATAGGGTGTTAATCTCTTGTGAAGCGACGATGGATCTTGAGATTTAGAACTTGCCATGCTAGCATAGGTTCATGTACGGTGTGCATGATTAGTGGGTAACTCTAACAGTTTTATTTGCCCTGTGTAATCAAAAGGAATAACTTGTGCTTAAATCGTTGTGTTGTCAATTTCTGTAGACATATAGGAACTCAACATAATTGATGACTATTCAACTTCTATCTTAATTGTGGATGTTTGGTAGAATGGTATTAGTACAATGAAAGTTGGCTTTTATCAGTTTCGTGTTATTCGATTAATATCATCACTGTCACATGCTAAAGGTAATAACAATAACTATTGAAGGAAGTAGTAATGAAGTTGTGATCTCATGAATGTTTTAATATTGTTAAATTAAAGTGTTAATTAAGTGATTAATTAAGTAGTTAATTGTAGTTAATGTTTAGTCAACAATTCTAAGTGTTAGTGTCTTAACATTGAGAAGTAATCATACATTGGTGCGTGAGTTTAATTAAACAATAATTAGTCTGAGTCTCTGTGGGAACGAACTAGAAAGTATTCTATATTACTTGCGAACGCGTATACTTGCGTGAATATTAGTGCGTATTTTCGCCCTAACAAGTTTTTGGCGCCGCTGCCGGGGACTCGTCGTATTTGTTTAGTTTAGGTACTTACCATCATTGGTCATTAGGACTCAGTGATTAGGACGTAGTAGTTACTTATTGTTTCCGGTTGTGTTTCAGGTACTTTAGCGAGCGTTTATGCAAACTCGTTCTCGTACTCGCAAGAGGACTTTAGATATAGCTGAGGAGACAGAAGAAGTTCTTGATATTCCGGAGAAGTTAGATTTTGAAGATTCGGATTCAGGAACTGAGCGGAAAGAACCAGTAAATATGGGTGATCGTATTATTCAGGCTGATCCAGCTCTTATGGAATTTTCTCGGCCAAAAATTGATGACATTCAGTCAAGCATCCTTCATCCAACTATTCAAGCTAACAACTTTGAAATCAAGCCGGGCACTATTCAGATGGTGCAGAATTCTGTTTCTTTTGGAGGAGCTGCGACTGAAGACCCCAACATGCACATAAGGAATTTTGTCGAGATCTGCAGCACTTTTAAGTATAATGGCGTGACTGATGAGGCTATCAAGCTGAGGCTTTTCCCATTCTCACTGAGGGACAAAGCTAAGGACTAGTTACATTCTGAACCAGATGGATCCATCACTATGTGGCAAGATCTTGCGTAAAAGTTTCTGGTGAAGTTTATCCGATGGCAAAGACTGCTGCTATGAGGAGTGCTCTTACTCAGTTTGCGCAGCAACCTACAGAATCTATGTGCGAAGCTTGGGAACGCTACAAGGAAATGTTGAGAAAGTGTCCACATCATGGAATGCCTGATTGGATGGTGATCACTGGTTTCTATAATGGTTTGGGGGCCCAATCTCGGCCCATGCTCGATGCAGCAGCTGGAGGCGCCTTATGGGCTAAAAGCTATACTGAGGCTTATAATCTTATCGAGACTATGGCTGCAAATGAGCATCAAAACCCAACTCAGAGGATGATGCCTGGTAAGGTAGCAGGTATTCTGGAAGTCGATGCAGCCACCACTATTGCAGCACAGCTTCAAGCGCTGTCAATGAAGGTTGATTCTCTGGCTACATATGGAGTTAATCAAATAACTATGGTTTGTGAGCTTTGTACAGGTTCTCATGCTACGGATCAGTGTTCTCTTGTCAACGAATCTGTTCAGTATGTGAATAATTATCAGCGACAACAGCAGCCTGTGCCAGCTACTCTTCATCCTAATAACAGAAATCATCCAAATTTCAGCTGGGGGAATAATCAGAATGCTATTCAGCCACTATATCAGCAAGGTGTGAGTAAACAGTTTAACCCACCTGGATACCAGCAACCACAACAGTATGCTTAAAGGCAATCATATCCTCAACAGGGAAGTGCAACTACACCTACTAGTGCTGATTTTGAGGAACTTAAGCTGTTATGCAAGAGTCAGGCGGTTTCTATCAAGACCTTGGAAAATCAAATCGGTCAAATAGCCAATGCAGTGCTCAATCGTCAACCTGGCACTCTTCCCAGTGACACGGAAGTACCAGGCAGGAAGGAAGCTAAAGAACAAGTCAAGGCTATTACCTTAAGGTCTGGAAAAGTTGATGATGTTGAAAAGGCAAAAGAAGGAGAAGCTGAAATTAGAGATGAAGAAGCTAAGCAAAAGGAGAAAGCGGCAAAACCAAGGAAGACTACTGTTGAACACACTCTTCCTGAGGGTAATACAGGGGAGAAACAACTCTATCCTCCACCACATTTTCCTAAGAGATTGCAGCAACAAAAGCCGGATAGACAGTTCGGTAAGTTTCTGGAGGTGTTCAAGAAACTTCACATCAATATACCTTTCGCTGAGGCTCTGGAGCAAATGCCTAGTTATGCGAAGTTTATGAAGAGCATTCTTTCAAGGAAGGTGAAACTGGATGACCTTGAGACCGTTGCTCTCACGGAAGAATGCAGCGCTGTTCTGCAGCAAAAGTTACCTCCAAAACTGAAAGATCCAGGTAGCTTCACCATTCCTTGCACCATTGGCAAGTTGACTTTTGACAAGTGCCTTTGTGATTTGGGAGCAAACATCAATCTGATGCCGTTGTCGATCTTTAAAAAGTTGGATTTGCGTGATCCAAAGCCCACATACATGTCTCTATAATTGGCTGATCGTTTTATTACTTACCCAAGGGGCATAGTGGAGGATGTGCTAGTCAAGGTGGATAAGCTCTTCTTTCCTGCAGATTTTGTTATTCTGGATTTTGAGGAAGATAAGAAGATTCCCATAATCTTGGGAAGACCTTTCTTGGCTACTGGCCGTACCTTGATAGATGTGCAGATTGGTGAACTTACTATGCGGGTACAAGATCAGAATGTGACCTTCAACGTATTCAAGGCAATGAAATTCCCTACAGAAGATGAGGAGTGCTTAAAAGTGGATGTGATTGATTCTGCGGTTACTACGTAACTTGATCGCATGCTAATGTCTGATGCATTGGAAAAGGCCTTAATGGGGGATTTTGACAGCGATGATGAAGATGGCAACGAGCAATTACAATATCTGAACGCTTCTCCCTGGAAGCAAAAGCTGGACATGCCGTTTGAATCTCTGGGTGCTTCTGACCTCAAGAATACTGAAGGAAAGCTTAAACCATCAATAGAGGAAGCACCTACCGTGGAGCTCAAGCCATTACCTGAACACTTGAGGTATGCTTTTTTAGGTGATGCATCTACTTTACCTGTTATTATTGCATCTGACCTTTCAGGTAGTGAGGAAGACAAGCTCTTAAGGATTTTGAGAGAATTCAAATCGGCTATTGGATGGACCATAGCAGACATCAAGGGTATAAGTCCTTCATATTGTATGCATAAAATTCTGCTAGAGAAAGGTAGTAAGCCGACTGTTGAACAGCAGCGCAGACTGAATCCTATCATGAAGGAGGTGGTGAAGAAAGAAATTCTGAAATGGCTTGATGCAGGCATCATTTATCCTATTTCTGACAGTTCGTGGGTGAGCCCCGTACAATGTGTACCTAAGAAAGGAGGTATCACTATGGTAGCAAATGAGAAGAATGAGCTCATCCCCACTCGAACAGTTACATGATGGAGAGTATGTATGGATTATCGAAAGCTGAACAAATCCACGAGGAAGGATCACTTCCCTCTTCCGTTCATTGATCAGATGCTTGGCAGGTTGGCTGGTCATGAGTATTTTTGTCTTCTGGATGGCTATTCAGGGTATAATCAGATTTGTATTGCACCAGAGGATCAGGAAAAGACTACCTTCACTTGTCCATTTGGCACGTTTGCTTTTCGCAGAGTTTTGTTTGGGTTATGTGGCGCCCCGACCACTTTTCAGAGATGTATGATGGCTATATTCTCTGACATGATTGGAAATAATGTCGAGGTGTTCATGGACGACTTCTCCGTCTTTGGACATTCGTATGATGAATGTTTGAATAATCTTCGCGCCGTACTCAAAAGGTGCGTGAAAACTAATTTGGTGCTCAATTGGGAGAAATGTCATTTTATGGTGCATGAAGGCATTATTCTTGGGCATAAGTCTCTAGCAAGGGTCTGGAGGTGGACAAGGCCAAGCTGGGAGTCATTGAAAATCTTCCACCACCTATTTCTGTGAAAGGAATCCGTAGTTTTCTTGGTCATGCGGGTTTTTATTGGCGATTCATCAAGGACTTTTCGAAGATATCTAAGCCGTTGTGCAATTTGCTTGAGAAAGATGTGCCTTTCAAATTTGATAATGAATGTTTGGCGGCATTCGAGACTCTCAAGAAGAGTTTGATCACTGCACCAGTTATTACAGCACCAGATTGGACAGAGCCGTTTGAGATGATGTGTGATGCGAGTGATTATGTGGTAGGTGCAGTTCTGGGACAGTGCAAGAACAATCTCTTTCATGTGGTCTACTATGCGAGTAAGACCTTAAATGGGGCCCAAATGAACTACAACATTACTGAGAAGGAGCTCTTGGCTATAGTCTTTGGTTTCGAGAAATTTCGATCTTATCTGCTTGGGACTAAAGTAACAGTATTCACTGATCATGCGGCCATTCGCTATTTGGTTTCCAAGAAGGATTCGAAGCCGAGACTCATTCGTTGGGTGCTCTTACTTCAGGAATTTGAGTTAGAGATCAAGGATCGAAAAGGTACTGAGAATCAAGTAGCTGACCATCTCTCTAGGTTGGAGAATCCCGAGTCTACTTCACAAGATAGGACATTAATCAATGAATCTTTTCCGGATGAGCAGTTGTTCGCAGTTCAGGAGGAAGAGCCATGGTTTGTAGATATTGTAAACTATCTTGTCAGCAATATAATGCCTCCTAATTTGACCCCAGCTCAAAAGAAGAAGTTTCTGCATGAGGTGAAGTGGTATATGTGGGATGAACCATATTTGTTTAGACAGGGAGCTGACCAGATCATCAGGAGATGTATCCCGTTCTATGAGACGGAGGGGATATTACGAGACTGCCACTCCACGGTTTATGATGGACACTATGCTGGTGAGAAGACGACATCTCGTATTCTGCAAGCAGGTTTTTTCTGACCTACTTTGTTTAAGGATGCTCATCAGTTTGTTTTAAGGTGTGATCGTTGCCAAAGAGTGGGAAATTTGACGAGAAAGGATGAGATGCCGTTAAATGTAATTCTTGAAGTCGAGGTCTTTGATGTTTGGGGAATCGATTTCATGGGGCCTTTTGTCTCATCCTGCAATAATCAGTACATCTTGCTGGAAGTCGATTATGTCTCAAAATGGGTAGAAGTCAAAGCTTTACCTACAAATGATGCAAAGGCAGTGCTAAATTTTCTTCATAAGCAGATTTTCACAAGGTTTGGAACACCTCGGGTAATCATAAGTGATGAAGGGTCGCATTTCTGCAACCGTAAGTTCACTTCTATGATGCAGCGTTATAATGTGAATCATCGAGTTGCTACTGCCTATCATCCGCAAACAAATGGTCAAGCGGAAGTGTCTAACAGAGAGATCAAGCGCATTCTAGAGAAGGTTGTTTGTCCGTCAAGGAAGGATTGGTCTTTAAAGCTCGATGAAACTGTTTGGGCTTACAGAACAATATACAAAACTCCACTTGGTATGTCCCCGTTTCAGTTGGTGTACGGTAAGGGATGTCATTTACCTGCGGAGCTTGAGCATAAGGCCTACTGGGCATTGAAAAAGTTAAACCTGAATTTAGATGCAGCTGGTAAGAAAAGAATGCTTCAGCTTAATGAACTTGATGAATTTCGACTTCAAGCGTACGAGAATAACAAAATGTATAAGGAAAAGGTGAAGAGGTGGCACGATAGGAAGCTACATCCTAAGTTATTCGTGTCGGGGCAACAAGTTCTCTTATTCAACTCTCGTCTCCGACTTTTTCCTGGGAAGTTGAAATCGAGGTGGTCTGGACCTTTTATTGTCAAAACTGTGTTTCCACATGGAGCGGTGGAAATTTTTGAGAATGATCCGGACCAAGCATTCAAGGTTAATGGTCAGCGTTTGAAGCACTACTATGGGGATATGGCAAACTGAGAAGTGGTTAGTGCCATTTTATTGACTACGTGAGAAAGGTACGCAACGTCAAGCTAATGACGAAAAAGAAGCGCTGCGTGGGAGGCAACCCATGATTTGTTGTTACAGGAACCCTTAGAAGTTAATGACCTATCCAAAAACACAAAAAAATAGAAAAACGGGGCTGAAATTTTTTTTTTCCAGTGACCCCCTGAGCGCCCGCTCAGCTTTGCTGAGCGACCGCTCAGGGGTCGGCTGAATGAATTTTTTTTAGTTCAGAAAAAAACCAAAAAAAATCAAAAAAAATAAAAATAAAACCCAACTTTAGCCCATAAACCCACGATTTGTTCCTATTACCCCATCATTTTATCCCTCAAACCCACTCCTAATCTAATTTAACCTAATCCACACCCTATATATACATACACCTATCCTACATATCTCCCACAAACTTTCTACACTCAAACTCTCTCCCAAACACAAAAGCTCAGTTCTTAAACACTTTTATTCAAGATTCAATGGCACCCAAGAGAGCACGAACTATTGATAGCAGCAGTACAGTCCCTACTGCTGATTCATTGAGGGGTACTGCTGCAAGGCCTCGGTTGACTGACAGAGCTGCGGAGGAGGAGTACACTAGGCTTTTGGGGAAGCCGATTCTGAAGGAGAGAGGGTTTTTACCATCGGGGAGGGATGGTGAGTTCCTACCCATGATTGCAGAGAAGGGGTGGATAGCTTTTTATGAGTCACCCGAAGTAGTGCCGATGAGTGTGGTTCGCGAGTTCTATGCGAACGCAAAGGCCGAGAAGAATGGGTTTTCTATGGTCCGAGGACTGACGGTTGATTATCACCCAGCGGCGATTCGCCGTGTGATTGGACAGCGAGAGAGGAAGCCCGAGGAGGAGAACTGGAATGAGAAGACTGCTGAGGATTTTAACTTGGATTTGATTTGTGTGACTCTCTGTAGGCCGGGCACAGTTTGGACCTTCAAGACCGGCACTAATGAGTATCGTCACTTCCCGACGATCGCTATGAACAGGTATGCCCGTGCATGGAATGCATTTATTTGTGCTAATATTTTTCCTTCTTCGCATGCACACGAGGTCACAGTTGAGAGAGCACAGTTGTTGTGGGGAATTCTTCATGAGGAGTACTATATGGACCTTGGTGAGTTTATCTACCAAGGAATTCTGAAGTTTTTGAGGGGAGCTAAGCATATGAACATCCCTTATGCATCCACGGTTACGAAGCTTTGCCGAGCAGTAGGAGTGAACTGGCTGGCTCATGAGCAGTTGCAGTTGCCGGCAGCTCCGATTGATTCTGGGACTCTGAACGGGATGCAGGAGTGGACCGGTGGTGAGCCCGAGGAGCATGGGCTGGGTTATCATCTTCCAGGAGGGCGTCCAGCACGAGGTGCTACTATGGCTAGGCCTAGGCGTGATGAGGCTGGTTCTTCGAGAGCTCAGGAGGGTGCTGGGATGGCTGATACCCAGTATAGGAGGCTTTCACGGCGGATGGATGCCATGTATGAGACGCAGAGTAGGTTTGCTCAGGAGCTCATCCTTGCGTTAGGGACTGCTTTTCGGGGCCTTGGAGCTGATATCCAGTGGCCAGTTTTTGGTGAGGACTCTGCATACCCGCCGCCTAATACTACACCTACTGAGGGTGATGATGATGATGACTCCGAGTAGGTATATCCTGTGTTCCTTTCTACTACCTTCACTGGGGACATTGAAGATTTTAAGTTTGGGGGTGGTAGTTAAGGAACATTTTGTGTGTGTCATATAGCTGCATATTCATGATAATTTAGTTCATATAGTTGCATAATTTTTGCCATATAGTTTTTTATTTTTTTTTGTTTATCATGTCATGTAGCTCATGCATATACCATGATCCCTTTTGCGATGATTTATCGACTGAATTGTGATATTGATGCGAGTGTAGTGATAGCATTAAGGTGATATTGAGTCGTGTAGGTTGATATGCATGCTAGAAGCACTTGTATTTTCACTAAGTCGTAGAGAATGCTTAAGGGCTAGATTGTTTGTATGATTTGATTGTTTCGAGGTTAATCTATTTATTATGCTTAGAATTCGATAATAGTTTCTTAGTGATAAAGGCATGAAAAAGAAAAAATTGGAGTAAAAAATGGAATTTGTTGCTAGTTGTGGCTAGGCGTCAAATGGCTAGTAGCCGGCTCGCATGTTATGCGAGTAGTCTAGGGTTGAGCAAGATGGAGCGAAACGCACTTGCTCAGAAAAAAAAAATTAAAATTTTGGTGTTTATGCATAATTGATCACGAGTGGGCTCTTTGGTATTCGAGTTATTAAGTTCTTAGGGGACTTTGTGCCTAGTGACCTAAGGCTTTTAGAGTCTGGGATCCGCTAACCTAACGCTCGCTACATGGATACCATTGTATAAGTCTTTTGTGGACCTCACTCATTGCACGGTCAAATAAGCATTTGTGTTGTGAATAAAAAACATGATTCCGTAATAAGCTCCAGAATTCTTGTAGTGTTGTATGTCACTTTGTGCCTATAATTTTTATTCTTTGTATAATCATGTGATTTCCTTGAGGATAGTCGAGTCATAATAATTGGTCTAGTTCCGAAGCATATCTGTTAAGCATCTGCACACACCACGTTTCCGGCTGTATGTTCGTTTGCATGAGTTTATTGATCTTTAGTCGCCTAACTGCATTTGTTGAGATGTTGCAATTTGGTTGGTTTGTTCGTAGTAAGGGGGATCGCTGCATTTTCATATAGATTGCATTCATGCATGTTTTTATTTGTTTTTGAGTTTGTGACGCTTGAGGATAAGCATCGATTTAAGTTTGGGGGTGTGATAAGTGGCATTTTATACCACTTAGAACATCTTAAAATGGCTTAAATTGGTGCCTTGAAATCAAGTATTTTGTGTATTTGATGCGTTTTTCTAGTGTTTATGCATTTCAGGGTATTAGTTGCATTTCGGAGGAGTAATCATCAAGAATAAGCCTTGGCATGTGTTCACCATTGCGAGAGGAAAGAAATGGGCAGATTACGGCGAAGAAACGGAGCAAACTCAGGATTTTTTCAGAAGGGTCTTGAGCGCCCGCTCAGCAATGCTGAGCGGCCGCGCAGAAAGCTGAGCGCCCGCTCAGCAATGCTGAGCGGCCGCGCAGAAAGCTGAGCGCCCGCTCAGCTACGCTGAGCGGCCGCGCAGGGTCGGGAAAAAAAGACAATTTATTTTAGGACTTTTACTTCTGTTTGGCTTCCACTTCTATGTAATCTGAGTTTTATGGGACTATTATATAAGTAGATTTGGAGACGTTTTCACGAGTTAGATCGTGGTATTAAGCAAGGAGCGAAGGAGATAAGGAGGAAGACCATTTTAGCACACAACAACGAAGAGGAAGCATATTTTCTCGTGATTCTTGTTTCGTTGTAACGTTGGATGCTAGTTTTCTTACTTTAAACCTATTTACTCTTGTGACGTACTCTGATTTAATATAATTAGTTTAGTTATTATTTTCGTGTGTTTGTTTATCATGATTTCATATGAACCCATGATGACGATGAGTGCTATTATGGGCTAATCGTGATCATGGGGTTGCAACGGATTTACTATGGAGTTCTATAGTTAATTGTTTAATACTTTAGTGTATGATGATTGTATGATATCTAGTATTGGTTGTGCGTATTCGTCTTATGTGCGTCGCGAACATATAAGATAGGGTGTTAATCTCTTGTGAAGCGACGGTGGATCTTGAGATTTAGAACTTGCCATGCTAGCATAGGTTCATGTACGGTGTGCATGATTAGTGGGTAACTCTAACAGTTTTATTTTCCCTGTGTAATCAAAAGGAATAACTTGTGCTTAAATCATTGTGTTGTCAATTTCTGTAGACATATAGGAACTCAACATAATTGATGACTATTCAACTTCTATCTTAATTGTGGATGTTTGGTAGAATGGTATTAGTACAATGAAAGTTGGCTTTTATCAGTTTCGTGTTATTCGATTAATATCATCACTGTCACATGCTAAAGGTAATAACAATAACTATTGAAGGAAGTAGTAATGAAGTTGTGATCTCATGAGTGTTTTAATATTGTTAAATTGAAGTGTTAATTAAGTGATTAATTAAGTAGTTAATTGTAGTTAATATTTAGTCAACAATTCTAAGTGTTAGTGTCTTAACATTGAGAAGTAATCATACATTGGTGCGTGAGTTTAATTAAACAATAATTAGTCTGAGTCTCTGTGGGAACGAACTAGAAAGTATTCTATATTACTTGCGAACGCGTATACTTGCGTAAATATTAGCGCGTATTTTCGCCCTAACAGTCACATAGTTGACTGATGCTCAATAGATTGTGTTTGAGACCATCAACTAATGCAACTTCATCAATGATGACATTTTCCTTTGAAATCAAGCCATATCCCATAGTGAACCCTTTGCTGTCATCTCCAAAGGTTATGCTAGGGCCAGCTCTCTCCTTGAACTCTATGAGCAGGGTGAAATCTCCTGTCATGTGTCTTGAACAACCACTGTCCAAGTACCATAGATTCCTTCTTTTTCCCTGGTCGCTTGATGAACTAGTTTCATTTTCATCAGAATTAGCCATCAGGGCTAGGTTGACATATTCCATATCATCATCTTCATTGGCTCCATCTGTTGCCCAATCATCTTGAGTCAGAAAAGCTCTTTCCTTTTATTTGAGCAAATTGAAATATTTCTTTTTGTAATCAACTTGCTCAAATTTCTTCTTGTCAGAGGATGGCTTTCTACACTCATTTGCAAAGTGTCCACTTATGCCACAGTTATAACATTTGAACTTAGATTTGTCCACCATGTTCTTGTTTGACTTAGTGAATTTTGCATTTTTCTTGAATTTCATCTTTGCAAACCTCCTGGACAGAAAAGCCAGATGTTCATCAACATCATCAGAGTCATCTTGACTGGAATTGTCTTCAACCTCAGCTACTTGCTCCTTTCCCTTGCTTGATTCTGATTTGCTTGTGCCAATTTTAAGACTTGGCATTGTCTTTTCTTCGTTCCTGGCTTCAATCTTCTCATTGTCAGCTACAAGTGCAACTGATCCACCTTTTCTTTTTCCCTTTTCCAACAGCTCATCTTGCTCCATCTCAAGTTCATAGGTCTTCAAAATTCCATATAATCTTTCAAGTGTGAAGTCTTTATAATCTTGAGAATTTCTTAGAGAAACAGTCATAGGCTTCCATTCCTTTGGTAGAGACCTCAGAAATTTTAAATTGGAGTCCTTGACTTGGTACACTCTGCCATACAGCTTCAATCCATTCAACAGTTTCTGAAATCTGTTGAAGGTATCATTCAATGATTCTCCTTCTTCAAAATGAAAATATTCATACTGTTGAATGAGAAGCTACATTTTGTTTTCTCTAACTTGCTCAGTACCTTCACTAGATAAGTTGCACAGTATCCCAAATTTCCTTAGCAGTTTGACTGTTAATGACATTGTCAAACATATCTTGATTTAGGCCATTATACAGAATGTTCATGGCTTTCTTGTCCTTGTGAACCTTTTCAATATCTTCAACAGTCCATTCTGCTTTTGGCTTGGGAATAGACTGTCCAACAGCAACTGTTGCAGTAGCAGCTGTGGCCACCTTGTGAGGGATGTGAGGACCATTTTCAATGCAGTTGATGTAGATTTCATCTTGAGAGAGAAGATGTAAATGCATCTTCACTTTCCAGTGATGATAGTTATCTCTTTCCAGGATTGGAATCTTTACACCAATATCCTTCTTACTCATGTTGTTAGCAGAATAGATCTTTAAACTCTTTGTATGTTAAGAGCTTGCTCTGATACCAATTGTTATTCTCAGTGGACTAACAATGAGATTTAGAAAAAGGGGGTTGAATGTAAATCTAAAAACTTTTTCAAGTTTTGAGCAGTTTCTAAGACTAAGTGTTTTGATGAACAAATGTGTGTGAATTGCTTTAAGCTAATATAGACAGATATATATTCAAGCACAAATGTAAAGAACACAAAGAACTTAAAAACTTTTCTGGTGGATATGTTGTTCCACCAGAGATGTGTTATTTCAGAAAATCTGTGAATCAAAGAATTGATCACAGCTGCGTCCTAGTACAAACTAGATGATTTTCTCTCTGGATTTTTCTAAACAGCTCTGGAAAAATTCACCATCTAATTACTAGCTGCTACTTGGTTTATATAACACCAAGTTTACAAGTGAAGACAAAACTATAGAATACAATTAAAAGATTCTTCACATGTTTCTTCTTCATTTCTCTATCCAATGCAATTTAGGTTTAGCTGTGAATCTTTGACTACTTCCTTGTTTGTACTAGAATGGAAATGCTGCTTTTTCTTGATTCCTCCTAGAGGCTTCCACATTCCAGTTTGTCTCTGTCAACCCATGTGCCTCTGTCAGCTTATGAATTGTCACTATCAACTGCTATTAAACTTAGCATCCGTTGAAGCTTTTATCCGTTGATGGCTTTATCCGTTGAAGCATTAGCAGTTGAAGCTTTATCCGTTGATGCACTCATTCATTGATGCACTCATCCGTTGATGGATGTTATCCGTTGAAGCTTTAGATACATCCGTTGAAGCTTTGTTTCTCATCCGTTGAAGGCCTTTAATATCAATTGATACTACTTCACTTATACAAAATTACAAGGCATGAATCATTTACAGTTAGCCCTCCTATTTGTATATCCACTAGTAGTTAACATGACTTATAATTTCCCATAACATCTAAGAATTACAACTTAAATACAGAGAATGAAATGTACTACAATACTAAACTTATTTCTAAGTAAAGCTACTCCTTCAACGGATAGCCAGAGTGGTCTTATCCATTGAGGCTACAAACACCAGATTTCTACTTAAGTGTTTTGTTGAACTTATCATCAAACTAATACACATATTCCTAACATGAGTTCTCTATAACACTAATTCTGTGACTTGTAGAGATCTTGACTTAGAATGTTTTTCACCAAACAGAATTATTCAACTCCAAACTTCTTCATAATTCTTCTGAGGCATGACCTTCTTGATCTTCTTCTAGATAGAATTCTTAGGCTTGACACTGTTTAGGGAAAAATGCTCCAGTCTGTTCCATTTACATTTTACAGACATTAAGTGTTACAAGTATGAATTACAGATTAAGGTTACAATACAACTAATCTTAGGGTTGTCAATATGACTTAGTCTTGTTATGATACAGGCATGTCTTGCACAACAATATCCCCCAATTTGGTAGAAGATTGCTTATCACAAATTCATGCCTGTTAACAAGACTAACCCCAAGTTAAAGAATGAAAATAAAACAATACAAAAGCTGATATAGCACTTGTACATTGGACATTTGACAGTTTACAATAATTAAGTAAAGACTGAGCTTTCTGATCATTTCTCAATTATGTTCTTAATCAGTACATGTATTTCTAATTCTTCTAGGATAGGGGTGTCAGTTAGAGCCTCCATTAGTTTCAGCAAATCTGGCTTAGGATAACTAGCTAACATCCCTATCCTGAATCTTGACAAAGAGCCAGCTTTTACATTCAGAATTTTTCCATCCTTTGATATTCTGCTCTTGCCTGCTGCCTTCAACTCTTCTGATCTTCTGATATACTCAGATCATAGATGTTGATGACATTATTAGCTCCAGTAATCTTTGACATCATCTATTATATATTACAATCTCCCCCAAATTATTCATTATGAAATTATGCACAAGTTCTGATTGATGATGTCAAAACTTTATCCAAATGCAGAAACCAAAACCAGTCTCCATTAATCTTTGACATCATCTATAATATATTACAATCTCCCCCAATTTGTTCATTATGAAATTATGCACAAGTTCTGATTGATTATGTCAAAACTTTATCCAAATGCAGAAACCAAAACCAGTCTTTCCATCAGGTCTTCTTTTGTTGAGTTGTATTTAGATTTATTCAACATCCATTAGCTGTTTTGGCATTTAGATATATTCTCCCCCTTTTTGACATTATCTCCAGGAAGAAAGATCCAGCTAAATGCACATTGTTCAAGCTGCTGTCATTGTCCATTTGGAACACTGTCTGCAGCTTCAAGTTTTATTGAGATTCATGGTGATGAGTTTATAAAAAAAAGAGAAGTTTTATTTAGATCTGCAGAAAAAATCTGTTAGTGATAAAAGTCCTAAGCTCTCTGTTCTTTTGAATAAGTAGTCTTACCAATTCTCACTGCACTAGTCTCATGACTTTTGAGAGTCAGAGTTCCCTCACAATGATTACTAAATCCATACATTCATCTACCTCTCCTTTTGCCAGGAAGGATCCTGCCTCTCTTATTCTTTGTTTTTCACTCAATCTTTTCTCTTATCCTCACATGAAATGCTCAAATGTTGTTTGACCAACAGAAATAAGAGGTGGATGAGAAGAGGTAATCTGTGATCATATGATTAGAGGAAGGCCATATAGGGCTAATCATACTCATTTCACCAGAAAAATGAGTGCATAAGCATCTATGACTGGGGTCACAGTTTGACTCACAGATTGCTCTGTGGTTGTGATAATGTGTTGTCCTCCACTTGTAGTGGGAACCTCCATTGGAATTGGAGAGGATTTGACCAGGTTCTTGTCATGTACACCAGCCTCAAACCTTTGTGCACCTTGCAGAGTACTGTCACATAAATGTGATAAGATTGCCCTTCTTATGACATTGTCATAGGCAATTGTTCTTCTAGCTTTGACTGCTAAGACAGCTTCTGCTAGAGTTATGAGGGGAGTTGTTCCTTCTTGAGGAACCTCTAATTGAATTGGAGAGGATTTAGATAGCTCCCCCTCAGGAGTACTACCCTCAAACCTTTCAGTCTGTGAAGACTGTTTGTGCACATGAAGGTGCAAGAGAAACACTCATGAAATATTCAGTAAATTGATAAACTTTCATGTTTGGTGGATTCTTTTCTCAAACAACAGAACAATCTGAAGATCATCATAAAATTGCCGTCCTTTTGTAAAATAGGTGGCTTTTGAGAGTCACATGAGTGGGATTGTGTTTGAGTTTGTGTTTGTGATGCTGTGCCTAGGTAAACTACAGTTTGGTTTTGAAGTGTTTTAGCTGCAGTTTTAGCACTAATACCTGAATTGATTATTTGAATTCCCTGTTGATGTCTTGTATTAGACCTGTAATGCATTGAACAACTGTATCTCTTTGGAGTTTCATTAGACAAATACATTGTAAGGCATTTTAGTTGCAAGCATTATTGCATGGAAGACAAAATTTAATATAGATATAAGCACATAGTAATTATTACACAAACAAGAGATTTCAAGACAAGAATCATAACTTTCATTAAAAATGGAAACATAGTACATTAAGATATAGATTTAACAAGTAAATCCTAATCCTAACTACTCTAATTTAGACTCCTTCTTCTCGGCCTCCAACCTCCTTGCCCTGCGCTGGTAAGCTCGGGACATGGGGTGTGCAAGAGAGATGATCCTCTCCTGCAACTCCAAAGCAGCAAGGCGTTGCTGCTCAGCCACCCTGGCTCGTCTCTCCTGCTCGAAAGATGCTTCCATCTCAAAGAAAAGAATGTTGATTTGAACATTCCACGAGAGTTCGTAAAAGACCTCAAGTGGAATATCAAAGGGGCTATAAACAACCCCCTTGAGACGGACGCGAAGTCTGATAGGATCAAAATACACTAGATCATCATCCAAATGATGGACCGGTTGGTAAGCTCCATGAATAAGTCTGTAGAAGACTGGGGCGTCCATTTGAGTGAGAGAGAGAGATGATCAGGAGGTGAGTTGAAATTTAATGTTTGTTGAGAGTAGGAGAGTGATAAGTGATAAAGAGTGAAGCGTTTTAATTTATAGAGGGAGTAAAGATAGAAACCAAGAGACTCTTGAGTTGCCCGGATAATAAGAGTAATAATCACATAAGCATACTTGACAGCTAGAAATGACTAGTAACTATTCTCCATGCAAGTACTCAAAAATATTAGTTTAGTTTAAAGAGTAACTATTCCCCATGCAAATAAGCACGTACTCCCTACACAAAAAGTAGCTCACCCTATCATCAATCAATCAGATAAATTTATCACTATCAGCATACTCAAAATAACACAAATAATGTATTAGTCTACTAACATTGGGCTAACATATTTTCACGTAAGCAAGAAATCATATAAGCATGTAAATGTGTCAATAAGTCAGAGAAATTTAGAGACAAAGTATGTCAAAAGTATTTTTATGAACATAATTTATGAATTAAATTTGTTCAGTTTTTCATACTTTTTGCTTCTTTTGATCTGTAATTTATTAAGTTCATATACTGAAGATATGAAGTAATAAATATTCAGTTTACTTAGAATTTTGAGAAATTCCAAGTTAAGATTAATCGAGAAGTCTGGGTATTTATAGAAAAAGTAAAATACTTATCGAGAAGTCAAATAAACGTTTGATATTAAACTTATCGAGAAGTAATTTTGAATATGAAAAAGGTACATTCGAGAAGTCAAATGACTTATCGAGAACTCTGATAAATGCCCAGTTTGTCCAAAAATGGACTAAAAAATGATTCTAATTTATTTGAATTGAATCAAATGAAATCAGAATAAATTTGCCAAAAGTATTTATCTAAAATAATTAATTGAATTAAATTATTTTAGTTCTGAGTTATTGATAAGTCTCAAAATATCCTTGTCGAGAACTCTATGAATTAACACTATTAGAGAACTCTACATGGTCTTATCGATAAGTCATAATAGAGCTTATCGAGAAGTCATTCGAGAAGTCTGTAAATAGACTTATCGAGGAGTCACTCGAGAACTCTAAAATGACTTGTCGATAAGTCATTTTGACTTATCGAGAACTTAGTTCTCTAAACCTTTGAGTACTGTAATTCTGCCTTGTGTTAATTTTATACATTTAAAATGTAAATTAACAACTAAGCAGTTTACTTAGAATTTTGAAATATTCTAAGTTGATTTTTGATTTTTTTAAGAAAAATAAATATACAGAGATTCTGAAATATTTATAATTCATATTTCAGTTCTTTTCCAATTAAATCAAACTAGGTTGATTTATTAGAAATTAATCTGCTGCAACACATTAGCTGAGTTCTTGCCTTAGGATGAATAATTGAGCATTCCAATTTCACTCCCAAGTCTAGTGAAAGTTGCTTCATCCAAAGGTTTAGTAAAAATGTCAGCTAATTGTTTCTCTGTTGGAACAAAAATGAGCTCAATGGTACTATTTGCAGCATGTTCCCTGATAAAATGGTACCTAACATCAATGTGCTTTATTCTAGAATGATTAACTGGATTAGATACTATAGATATGGCACTGGTATTGCATAATAGGAATTTTGTGTAACACTAGACCATAGTCCATTAGATGATTTCTAATCCAAAGCACCTGAGCACAACAACTTCCAGCAGCTATATATTCAGCCTCAGCTGTGGAAGTTGACACAAATTGTTGTTTCTTACTATACCAGGATACAAGTCTTTGACCAAGAAATTGACAGCTTCCACTAGTACTTTTCCTATCAACCCTGCATCCAACAAAATCTGCATTTTTGTATCCAACAGCTTCAAAACCAGTTCCCTTAGGATACCATAATCCCAAGTTTGGAGTTCCCTTTAAATATCTGAAAATCCTTTTTACAACCATCAAATGTGATTCCTTTGGATTGGCTTGAAATCTTGCACATAGACAAGTAGCAAACATGATGTCTGGTCTACTAGCATTCAAATAAAGCAATGATCCAATCATCCCTCTGTAGCTTGAAATATCCACACTATTTCCTTTCTTGTCTTCATCCAACTTGGTTGCAGTAAACATTGGTGTAGATGCAGGTGAGCTATCCACCATACTAAATTTCTTCAATAAGTCATTCACATATTTGGGTTGGCTGATGAAAATACCATCACTTCTTTGACTAACTTGAAGGCCAAGGAAGTAACTCAATTCTCCCATCATGCTCATTTCATATTCACTCTGTATTAGCCTAGAGAATCTTTGACAAAGCTTTTCATTTGTAGATCCAAAGATGATATCATCCACATAGATTTGAACTAGGATCATATCTTCACCATGCTTCTTGTAGAAGAGAGTCTTATCAATTGTACCTCTGGTAAAACCATGTTTGAGTAGAAATTCTGACAGTGTGTCATACCAGGCTCTAGGTGCCTATTTCAGTCCATATAGAGCCTTGAGTAATTTGTAAACAAAGTTAGGGAATTTTGAATCTTCAAAGCCAGGTGGCTGTTGCACATAAACTTCTTCTTCTAATTCACCATTAAGAAAATCACTCTTGACATCCATTTGATACACCTTGAAATTTGAGTGTGCAGCAAATGCCAGAAATTTTTTTATCACTTCTAGTCTTGCAACAGGAGAAAAAGTCTCATCATAGTCAATTCCCTCTTCTTGTGAGTAGCCTTTAGCAACCAGCCTTGCTTTGTTTCTGGTAACAATTCCATTTTCATCCATTTTGTTCCTGTACACCCACTTAGTTCTAATTATGCTTCTATTCTTGGGTGCAGGAACTAATTTCCAGACTTTGTTTCTCTCAAACTGATTCAGCTCCTCCTGCATAGCATATATCCAATCAGGATCCAGTAGGGCTTCTTCAGTTTTCTTGGGCTCTACTTGAGATAGAAAACATGCATGTAGGAATTTATTAGCAGTTACACTCCTAGTTCTCACACCAGCTGAGGGATCACCAATAATAGCTTCTACTGTATGACTCCTATCCCACTTTCTAGTGTGTGTCTGTTGACTAGTGCCTTCATCATTTTCTTCAGTATTACCATGACTGTCATTTCCATTTTCTTCTTCTCCCCCTGAGTTTGTACCATCAAGTTCAGGTGTCTGAAGAGAGCTTTCATTCCCATGATTTTGTTCACAGGTCTCTTTATTTGTCACTTGTTATGCCACAACTTCATCTTTCTCATCAGAATCACTATCAATGGTTAGATTTTCAAATGCAAGGGCTTCAGCATCATTTACATCAAGGCATTCCAAGCCTGGACACTTGCCATCATCAAAAGTCACATCTGTGCTTTCCATAATTTTCTTTTGATCAATCACATAAACTTTGTAGGCTGTTCTTTCCAATAAATATCCCAGAAAAATTGCTTCAAAAACTTTAGAGTCAAATTTTCCCACATATTCAGAGTTGTCTTTTAGAATATAACACTTGCTTCCAAACACATGTAGATGCTTCACTGTAGGCTTCCTGTTAGACATGATTGAGTAAGGTGATTTTCCATGAGCTTTGTTTATGAGATATCTGTTTTGAGTGTAGCATGCAGTATTAACAGCCTCTTCCCAAAAACTAGTTGGCAACTGAGCATCTTGTAGCAAGGTTCTAGCAGCTTCAACCAATGTTCTATTTTTCCTCTCAACTACTCCATTCTGTTGAGGTGTTCTAGCTGTTGAAAATTCTTGAACAATGCCTTTGCTTTTGCAGAATTCACTTAATGTTGAGTTTCTGAATTCTGTTCCATTATCACTCCTCAATCTTTTCACACTAACTTTTCCTTCAGCTTGCTTCTCAATTTTCTTGATGTGCTCAATTATAATGTTTGGAGTTTCATCTTTAGAGTACATGAACTCAACCCAAGTGTATCTTGAAATATCATCAACCATGACAAGGGCATATTTGTTCCTTGAAATGGACAAGACACTTACTGGCCCAAACAAGTCCATGTGAATAAGTTGCAGAGGTGCACTTATAGAATTCACAGATTTTGACTCGTGACTAGATCTTTTCATCTTTCCTTTCTGATAAGCTTCACAAACTTCCAGTTGAGCAAATTCTAGACTGGGCATGTCTCTCACAAGCTCCTTCTTGACTAAGGTGTTGATTGCTTTGAAATTCAAGTGAGATAGCTTCTTATGCCATAATTTGCTTTGCTCTTCTGATGCCTTGGTATAGAAACAACACACTCCATCCTTATTTGTTGAGTCTAAGTCTACAACAAACAAGCTTCCCTTTCTTACTCCTTTAAGAGCAATTTCACCAGTCTTTTTGCTAATAAAAGCACAACCTTCTTTGTTGAAAACAACTTGAAAACCTCTGTCTGCAAATTGACTAACACTTAGGAGATTTACTTCTAATCCAGCAACTAGTGCTACATCTTCAATGACAACATTTCCAGAAACAATCTTTCCATATCCCATTATGAATCATTTGCTGTTGTCTCCAAAGGTCACCAAGGGGCCAACCATCTCCTCAAATTGTGATAGTAGGGCCTTATCACCTGTCATATGCCTGGAACATCCACTTTCAATGATCCATATGACTTTCTTTCCTTTGTCCTGCACACAATGAGGATTAATTGTGTTTAGCTACCCAAGCTGTGTTGGGCACTTTCTTCTTGTTAACTGATTTTACAGAAGTAGAATGAGAATTTTCAGATAAAATGGAATTCATAGACTGTTTACCATTTTCCCTTTTAGATATAGAACCAACTTTTGATTCAATGAGATCAATTCTCAATTTGTGGCAACTCTTCATCACTTTCATGTTGCAGGGAATGCAGTCAAACTTGTCACAGAATGAATAGGGATCATTAGCCTTAGCTTCATTGTACTTGCAGACTCCTTCAGGTGGATTGCTAACAATCTTTTTACAAAGATGAGTTAGGTGATTCATTGATCCACAATTCTCACACCTCTTTCTAGGAGCATCTGCAACATAAGCAAAATTATTGCTTTTGTTTATCCCAATCTTTCCATTTCTATTCTTCTTTTTCTTTTTGACCTGTTCAGCTTTAATCTCCTTCACAGGCTCCTTAGTTTCTTGATTGGCTTTTGGTGTTTCAACAGAGATGGAAGACTGATTTGTCTCATCATTTTTCTTTTCCTTGTCCTTGTCCTCATCAGTTATCTCCTGTTTGATGATCAACTCTTCTTCACTGAAGTTCACTTCACATGCCTTGAACAAAGGTGATTCAACTTTCTTCAAAATAATTGGAACATCCTCAGTTTCAGTTAATTTTCCTTTGTCACTGACATACTTCTTTTTGTTGTTCAAACCCTCATAATCAAGACCAATGGCAATGTTTGCACATAGCTTGTTCTTTTCATGACATTGATCAATCAAATCAGAAGCATTTTTGAAGGATTTCAGCTTCACTTCATTCTTCTCCAGCCTGCCTTTCTCTCAATACTGCTTCAATTTCACTTGCACACTTTAATTTGTTCTTTAAGTATGCATTTTATTGCTTAGCAGTATCAAGCTCAACCAGCAACAATTCAGTCTCTTGTTTTTCACTCTCAAGTTTTTCATTGATCTTTTTTAATCTGCTAACTTCCTCATTTGCAGCAACCATGCTTGTATGAATGTGGAACATTTCTGTGCTAATCTTTTCAATAGTTTCCTTATATTGACTCACATTTAAATCAATTGTGGTAAGAGTTGGTACCTGTGATTTAGATGATGAAGAGTCTCCTTGCTCCAAGGCCATGAGTGCATAGTTTCCAACTTCTTCATCTTCATCATTATCTGAATCATCCCAGCTTTTACCCTCAGCAATATAAGCTTTCCCTTGTTGCTTCTTTAGAAGAGCATCATACTTTGCTTCCAGTTCAAGATAGGCTTTGTCTTTCTTTGCCTTCTTGGGTTTCCTATATTCTGTAGCAAAATGGCCCAACTCATCACAATTAAAGCACCTTATGTTTGATCTATCAACAGATCCAGTTTTGTAGCCATTTTTGCTATCAGGAGTGTACTTCCCTTTTCCTTTCCAGCTGCTGTCTTTGTTGAAGGACTGTCCTTTGCTCTTGAAAAATCTTGGTTTCTTCACTCTAATGATAGAGAATTTTCTAGCCAAGTAAGCCATTGATTTATCTAGCTCATCAAGCTCATCAAGAGTGTAGAACTCATCTTCTTCATCTAATTCCAGTATGACTTGCTCTTTAGTGTCATTGACTCTTTTTTCACTTGTAGAAATTTCTGGAGTTTGGGATCTTTGCTCATCATTAGAGGTCTGGCCATCATTCACAATCAGTGCACTTGATCCGTCTAGTACATATCCTTGACCAGCCCTTAATAATTTCTTTTGAATCATTTCAAGTTCTTAAGTTTTCAGAACCCCATAGAGCACTTCCAGTGTGATTCTACTTAAATCCCTTCCTTCTCTGATTGCAGAGATCTTTTGTTCCAAATGATCAGGGAGAGTAAGCAAGAACTTAAAATTCACTTCTTCGACATCATAAAATTTATCATAAAGCTGCAAGTCATTTATCAGCTTATTAAACCTTTCAAACACATCAGTATCACCCTCTTTTAGTTTAGCCATAAAACCCTCATATTGAGAAATCAATATCCTTCTTTGATTTGATCTAACCTCCTCAGTTCCTTCACAGAGTATCTCAATCTTTTCCCAGATCTGTTTAGCAGTGTCACAGTTGACAATGTTATTATACATTACATTTTCAAGTGACTAAATTAGTATCAGTTACAAAGCACTGTCTAGGGAAACTTTCTCTCTTTCAGGTTCAGTATACTCAGAGGGATCCTTGGGAGCGTAATGAGCTGGAATAACCATGTCTCCATCTGTGGTTTCCTCAGCTCTAACCACAGGAGTGAAGGGCCCATTCTTGAGGATACCAATGTAAAGATGATTGACCATTCTTATGAACAACAACATTTTCTTTTTCCATAAAGTGTAGTTGGCCTTATCAAAGGGAGGAATCTTGATACTACTGATTTTCTGTGTATTCATTTTTCCAAGATCTAATCTGTTTACTTTTAGATTTTGCTCTGATACCACTTGTTAGGTATGAATACAATGCAGGGGGTGAATGTGTTTTGGCTTAAATGTTTGATTTTTGATCGACTTTGGCTTTAGCAGTTGGTTGTTGTCAATGATTTAGTAGAATAGACGTTAAATATAAATAACTATGCAAATATGTAAAACAAAGATCTTCAAAACTCACTTAATTTTATATTAAAAATCAAACAGTGTTTTGCTACAAAATCTCTAAGTTTTTGTTTTAGAACTTAGCTTCTTTCTTGAGAGAAAATCCAAGATTTTCTATCTAGATTGTTACTTTTAACTAGAGGACCAGTGTTAACTTTATAATTAGTTAACTGCTGGTTTACACAGTGGATAATAAACATGCTATTAGCTTTTCTAAATTGTCACTTGTCATTTCTATTTTTGGAAAAGCAAATCTTCTATTTCTGGCTTAGCATATCTTTAGCATCCCGTGTTTACTTCAATCTCATCTGTCAGTTAATCTTTGCCATTGATCTTGCACATCTCTCAAGCTGCTTTTTGTAGACTTGTCAATCCAGCTATGTGAATTGTTTGTTGATTTGCAACCTTGGATATTAAACTGTTCTGCAATTCTGTACTTAGAGAAATTTCTTCACTTCGAGATCTTCAATTAAGCTGTAGAGAACTTAACATCTCGATAGGCATGTTGGCTTGTCGATATCTCTGAAACTTCATTGTTGACTTGACTTATCGACAACTCTGAGTTCTCTAGTGAATTTTGGTTTATCGATAACTCAGAGTTCTCTAATGGACTTTGGCTTATCGATAACTCAAAGTTCTCTAATGAATGTATACTTGTCAATATCTCTGAGTTCTCGAATGGGTATCTGACTTATCGATATCTCCAATAGCATTTCCTGAGTTCTCGATAGACAATTCCTGAGTTCTCGATATGCAATTCCTGAGTTTTCGAATAAGTTCTTTATAACACTAATTCTGTGACTTGTAGAGATCTTGACTTAGAATGTTTTTCACCAAACAGAATTATTCAACTCCAATCTTCTTCATAATTCTTCTGAGGCATGACCTTCTTGATCTTCTTCCAGATAGAATTCTTAGGCTTGACACTGTTTAGGGAAAAATGCTCCAATCGGCTCCATTTACATTTCACAGACATTAAGTGTTACAAGTATGAATTACAGATTAAGTTTACAATACAACTAATCTTAGGGTTGTCAATATGACTTAGTCTTGTTATGATACAGGCATGTCTTGCACAACACCGTGGATCTCTCCAAAATTCCTACAAGTCTTAGTTTAATTTAATTTGATAAACATTTTTATTAGGAAACGTCCACCCCATTTGCCTCGCATATATATTCATAGTATCTTGCCTTCGGGCTCAACTATTTATAACTGTTGTATAAATTATCAAGTCTTTTGTGCCTGCACTATATTGGTTGGCTTTTATTTTTCTTCTTTCCGTTAATTTTTATTTTTTACAACTTGAATGTGCTCGTATATACTTCGCCCCTACTAGCCTAGAATTATTTATAATTCTGGCCACAAATGGCAGGTAATTCTCCATAAAGCGGACCGGACGGACCAACTCGCGTCTTTTGCTTATTTCATTTTATGGGCTCGCATCGCTTCTAAGTTCAAAGTGAATAAAATGTATTCAAAATAAACCCCAAGTAAAACTAACTCGCAATTCTATCATCCTTTAATTATTATAACTTTGGCCGCATATGTCGAGTTTATTTTGTCATGGACCGAGCCCATGGGCTCTCATCGTATGTAAATCCCTTTTGTAAAAAACATCTAATCTTTATCAAGTATTTTGTCCTTGCGTCCAAGTTAGACATTGGCATCACGGGCTTAGCCTCTACAAGTTTGGGCCCGCATACGCAGGCTCACATATGCGGCTGCCCTCAACTTCATAACGAGCTCGTGTTGCTTATTATGTAATGACCTCGATTTATATAAGTTGGTTGTTATAATACCGATCCCAAGCGGGCTGGAGCCCAACTCGAGTATAAAAAAGGTGACTGTTTTGTCCTCGCATGGGAGTCCCTAGGGAGTGTTCTCATGCCGATCTCTTAGTCAAATATCAAAAATCAAGACACACAACAAATAAATAATAATCATTCATTCATAGATAATGGAAAGTGAGTTAATTACATGCTTGTGGCCTCGGGAAGGCACCTATATAGCACTACCCCCTGAGACTTAGGAATATTTTAATAATATTAAGTCTGAAAAGAATAATATTACTGATAATACTTGCGGAGATGCTCTGCATTCCAGGCTCTTAGGATCAACTTGCCCTACATATTGTTAAGGTGGTAGGTTCCCTCCCAAAACATTGATTATTCCTTGTAGGGACCTTCCCAATTTGCCCCAAATACTCCATGGCTCACCACCTTGATGTTGTTGGATTTTAATCGCAGCGGAGGCATGGTAAAACACTTTTACACATATAAAATCCAAATAAAAGCATATAAATCATGATTAAAACATATGAATCGATTACTAACCTTTAATAGCGATCCAAAAGCAACGATCGGAGATCCTTAACAGCTGCTCCTCAAACGTGAAGCACTCCACCGGTATCCACTAAGAAAACGACGTTAAGGAGGAGGAGGAGGAGGAGGTGGAGAGAATTAGGTTTTTCTAAAAATTTTGGGTTGGAATAAAAATAGGGTTTATAATAGTATATTTATAGGCAAAATGTATTAGGATTTAGGAATAACTTTTAGATGTTTGGCATGACCCGGCGCTAAACGAAATCTCCCACCTTAAAAGTCTGGGCTCGAACCTTGCTGTTGTAGTGCCGAGCTGTCCTCTGTTGATATGCTGCTATCCTGATCTGAGCATCCTCTCGAGTCTCCTCAATCATGTCCAAGTAGAGTCGATGGTTGACCTCATTTGCCTCTGAGTCATAATTATCCCTTTGAAAAGATCCTGCCCCTACTTCAACCGGCACCATGGCCTTACACCCATACACCATAGAGAATGGGGTCTCCCCGGTTGTAGTTCTTAGGGTGGTATTAGGATGCCCTCCAAACCCGGGTCAGAAGTTTGGGCTTCACAACACACACACACCCAATATATAAACCTCCTTTTGAAATTAATATATTTAAAGACCCTACTTACCATAACCATGGATTGCAATAGGTTAAAGTATGAAAACAATCCACAACCTTAACTTTTATTACATCATACCGAATCCCAACTAGTTCTGCTTACAACTGATAATGATATCATTCTTATAATCTTACATAACTCATCTACATTGTAAAGCTCCTGCTAACTCAGTCCATCTTATCCTGGAATCCTAGCTTGCACACTGGACTGGGAATCCTCGTTACCCATAATTTCTTTTTCAACTCTAAAATAACATAAACAAATTTGCAAGAGTGAGCTAACTAGCTCAGCAAGACATAATAACAATAACTGAGGTTCAACAATTATCAATTGAAATGATTCAGAAGAATCAAGTTTCTGGATAAGAAATGATTATAATTGGATATTCTCTTTTCATTTTAAAAACCAAGGTTAGGCTACTGATCAGTCACACACTAGCCCCGAGCAAGGCACACGGCTCTGCTCTCTATACTGGATCCAAGGCACGTATTGGCCTATTATGACCATGAATCTGGTCTGACCACGAATCTGGTCCATATTTATAAAACCATCCAATTCTAAAATGATTCAATATGATAACCATTGTATTTCAATAAAAACAGAATCATAATTAACATTGATAAAGCATTTATTTCAGAGCATAAACCATTTCATAGACATCAAACATGATTATAAACTGGATCTCACTGTTTGTATATCACCAGAGAGGCTATGATACCACTTGTTAGGTCACACAACACTATAGAAAGGGGTTGAATATAGTGTTTATACAATCAAATCGATTTAGAATACAAGTATGTAACAGTAATCAAGTTTATTGAATATAATAAGCTCTATCACAAAGTAGGTTAAACTACCCTCTCAGTGATGAACAATATCACTAAGAGCTGCTAGGTTACAATAAATAATGTTCTCGTGAATGATAACACTTATAGTGTAAACCCTAAGCTGTGTTTATATAGTACACAATTACAAGATATCTTCTAATTGATATGGAATATGATTCTGTCTCCTAAAATATATCAATCAGATATTATCTTCTACAAGTCTTCTAGTCTTCTAACTCTTCATGCATATCTTCTTTTGTTTTAGTCCAGATCCTCTCCTGTAAATCAGCTGCATTCCTTATCTGAAGTACCCGCACTTAAGTCCTGATATAAATCCTGACGGCCTTAAGTTCTGATATAAGTTCCGACTTCAGTAAGTTCTAATTTCCAGTAAGTCCTGATAAGTCCTGATATTAAGTTCTGAAACTAAACACAACAGATTAGACATGACATCACAAATATATCTAACAATCTCCCCCAACTTGTAAATTATGAAAAATATACAAGTTAATAGATTTGATGATGTCAAAAACATTTAAGTACAAATGCAATGAGAGTTTATTTAGACAACTAACTACAACTTACAGTCCTTGCAGCTTTTACCAATTTTACTGAGTCAATCTGAATCCAAAGTGATTCTTAATAAAGTTTGATATCAGCTTCTCTTCTGCATTTCTCAGGACTTGAGCTAATGTAGCCTTGACTTGCTTCATTTCTTCATCTTGACTTCCAATCTGGTAGATTGCAGTCCTAAGTGCTGAGATGTGATTTCTTTCCAAACCATCACCAAGTATGATTACTCTTGGATGAGATGAGTCTTCATTATAGCACATACATTTCTTTTTCAGAATAACTTCAAGTTTAGCAGAATTCTTCTTTATTGGAATTTCACTTCCATCATCTTCAACTATCTTTGGAACAAATTCTGCAACCCTTGATCCAGAGATTCTGGCTTTATCCCTTATAGTCTTCATGATGAAATTTGACCATCTTCTGGTAATCTCAGACTTTATCTCCAAAAGATAATGAAAGAATTGAAGTTCTTTTAGAGATTTGTTCAGCACATCTGATTCTGACATTCTGTATGTTCTTTCATCTTCAAGAAATGGAATCAGCTTTTCTTTGACATTACTCTTATCATGAGCATCCAGTACCACTTGAACAGATATAACCTTGTCAAGGAATTTCTGTGTAACTTCCTCAAGAGGTTTGTCAGTTAATAAGAATGGATCTCTGGTAATCACTTCAACTCCTATTTTGATCTTAGCTTCTTCAGAACCTAATCCAGCTCTGTCTCTTGCTTCTCTGGCTTTCAATCTAACAGTCATGAAATCAGATAGCAGTTGACTTTTCTTAGGATCTGATGGTTTAACATTTTTCCATAGGAGTTTCTTCTTATCAGTAACTGTCATCTTGCCCAAATCAACTTGAGCTCTGTCAGAGGTTGATGACTTGATCAGGATTTGCAGATTCTTCTGTAGCTTGTTGTTCTTCACTCTGAACAACTTGAGCTATGTCAGAGGCTGTCTTAGATTCTTCTGTTATCTTCTTTCTTTTCAGAGTTTTAACAGTTTCATCTTCTGCAGCTGTATCATCAAAAACCTGAACCATTTTGCACACATGTTTCATCAGGATTTGAGGAATCTTCATCTCCTGTTTCTTTGTTGGTTCATCAATCTTTCCTTTCCCTTTTGCCTTGGGATCAATTTCAACTTGTGATCTTGTCTTGGGCTTTGAAGCCTCAGAAGTTGACCTTTCCTTGATCACAATGCCTTTTTGCTTAGGTCTTGGAGGTTTCTTTGCATTAGAAGCTTTAGATTTAAGATTTGTCTTCTCAGCTGCAAATCTAGCTTCTTCCTCCTTTAGAGTCTCTAAATCCATTCCAGGATTATGCTTGAGAAATAATCTTCTAGAAATCTCTTCATCAAGTGTCTGAATCTTGGGATCCTTATAGTAAACAGTAGTCTCCCTTCCCTTAAGCTTCAGTGTTTGTAAAAACTTCTGAGAGTCTTGACTTCCTCCTTGAATGAGAATATCATAACTTTATATCAGACTTTGATTATCAGAACTTGCTTTCAGAACTTGAGCATTCACAGCTTCAGAACTTGTATTCTTCTGTGTAGAAGATTTGCTAGAATCAGAAATTAGTTTCTGTGAAGAAACTTTGTTGTTTTACCATTGACCTTGACCTTTGCCCTTGCTAGGGTTTCCCTGGTCATCTCCTTTATCATCATTCTTCTTCAATACTTGAATAGTTGAGCATTTGGACTTAACTACCTTCTCCCCCTTTTTGGCATCATCTGATAGGAGTAGAGAGAGAAGAAGTTCCATTGAAGATTGGATCTCATTCAATTGAGTCTGTTGAGCAGCTTGATTTTATAGGACCTCAGCCAGTTGAGCCTGCTACTTTTCTTGAACTTTTTCAATAGCTTCCACTTTCTCATAAATTGTTCTGATAAACCTTTTCTTGTCTAGCTTGAGCATCAAGTCCAGCTTATCAGCATTTTCCTAAAGTTTATCAACCTTGGCATGAGTAATGGAGTGTTGACCTTCAAGACTTTTAGTACTGAGAGCTGTGACTTTAAGTTGAGCTTTGAAGTCAGAATTTGTCAACAACTCATAAGCTTTTGCAATATGATCTGACGGAACTTTTGAGCTGGATTGAAGTTAGATTCATTCCACTTCTTGGTCCATTCAACTCCTCTGTGAGTTTCCTCCCAAGAAACAGGAGCATCTTCTTCAACAAATTTTAACAGTGTCTCCTTTCCAAGAATTGGAGCATTTACTGGAGCACTGTCTCCAGAACTTGAGTGAATCTCATCATCTTCTGATAGTACTAAAGTGTGTGTCACTGAAGGTGATTTTGGTACAACTTCATCTGTTTCCACATCAAGAATTGGTGTGGTAGAAACTTCAGAATTTAGTGGAGAAACAGGTGGAGTGTCTCCTTTGCTGGTGCTTCCAGATAGAAGACAGTTGGTATGTTCAGCCTGTGAATATCAATTTCAGGACTTAATCCTGAATCTTCAACTGTAACAGTTTCTTTGATTGGAGAGACATGAGGTGTGATCACTGTATCTTGAACAATGTCTTCAGCTTGAGGTAGATGTGGCAAAGCTTCAATCACTATTGGTTCTGATGAGATCAGAGATTTCTGATCCCCTTCCTCAGCTTCTTCATATTGAGCTTGTGTAATTTTCACACCTGCTCTCTTCTTCTTTGATCTTCTGGATGATGGAGGAGTTGCTTGAGCAGCATCAGAACTTGAAGTTCTTTTCCTTTTTAAAATTCCAGAACCCTCAGCTTTAGTCTGTTTCTGAGGAGTTACCTCTTTCTGAAAAATTTCCTTTTCAGCTTCTACCTCCTTCTAAAAAATTACATTTTTAGCTTCTACTGTCACAGGTTCTGATACAGGAACCTGGACCTGTTCATCTTCATCTGATTCATCTCTAAGAATCATCCTTCTTCTCCTTGGTGGAGATTTAGGAACATATTTAGTTCTTTTGGTTGTGGGCTTAGAGGATGTGTCAGATTTTACAACTGGCACCTTTTGAGAGGTACCAGAGGTTTTGGATTTGAAAGGTGAGGTTCTGATTGTAGGTGCTGATGGTTGTTGAGAGGATTGTGCTGGTTGGAAATAGGTTCTGATGGTAAGCTGTGGATGAGAGTTGGAAGGCTGTGTTGGTGGAGGTTGAGAGGGTACAACTTCAGGAAATTTGGGTGTGTATGTGTTGGGGTCAGAGTTTACTAAGAACTGTTTTACTGATGCAGGAATTTGAAGGGGTCTTAGTATCTCTTTCTTATTATCAGTAGATAACAAGTCTGTAAAGGCCCTTTTAGCATGTTTAAAAGGTTGAATTGACTTACTAAAGTTTTGGGGCTTATCAGAACAACAAAACTGTAAATGAGTTGACAAAATCTAGCAAAATAAATAGTATTTGGGTCCTCCTTCATCCTATCCCCAATAAAACCCAGAATAGCAGTAGCATAATCAAAGTGAGTTTGATTTAGAAGTTCATACCCTATTTGTCGACTCAGAATGGGAATGGCATCAAAGTTGGAGCATTTGTTGGCAAAAGCTTTGGTGATGCAGTTAAAGAAAAAACTCCACTCCCTTCTAATGTATGGCCTCTTCAGTTGTCCCAGCTTGGACAAACCTTTCTCATAGCCAAGATTGGCCATCATACTTTGTAGAAGTGGCTCCTCAATCTGAGCATTGAAAGTGCAATTTTCTGGAAGATGTAGAGCTTGTCGAACAGTAGACAAAGTAACCAGATGCTCATCTTCCACTGTTGTGAAAATAATACTTGGGGACCCAGCTTCACCGCCATCATCATAAACACCAGTCCTCCAAAACTCCAGTATCTGTGTTCCTGAGAGTAATTGTGGTTGGGTCAAAGCATACCCAATCTCACTGTTAGCAAGAAAGTCCTGAACGAAGTGATGATCTGAAGGAGCATCGTCCTTGCTGAGAATAACCATGTAGTTGTTGGCGACAAACTTGGCTCCATTAAAGATAACGTCCTTAGGTGCCATATCTGTAAGAAATTAAGTGAAAAAATTCCGTGTTTACAAGGTGTTTGATAAAATGCCTGTAAGAAATAGCTTCAGAGAATATTAGAGAGTGAGAGAAAATAAGAGAGATTAGAAAATAAGAATAGTAGGTAAAAGATTGTAAAATCTAACTCTCTTATTTATACACTCCACGTGACAACGACTATTTTTGTGAAGTAGAACAGACTTTTTACACCAGGCAGCATGGAAACAGTCAAACCAGTAATGAGTGGGCACGGTAAATGTGCAGTAATTATTGCTCACATGCTGTTACCAAAACAAACACACAACCCATAAACCAAATAATTATCACTGTTTTTATCTCACTTAATTATTTTCGGATAAAAATGACCGTTACAGTAAAAACTAAAAATAAGTCAAGTAAATAAATAATGCCACGTAAGCATCAGAGTTTCCATCAGGATTTGCATCATAACTTGACCATTATCAGAATTTAATGGTCATCATAAAATGGGTTCTGTACTCAAAAAGTGAATGACTGTTTTTGTGGTTCTTCACACAAATACTGATTGGTTTCTTTAGAGTTTAATCATCAGAACCTGTCCTCAGAATTTGTGCATATGATACTTAACTGTTTGTCAGAAATAACTTAATCACCACAGTAATTTTCATCATTCATATGAAGTGATAGTGTGTGCATGTGCAAATGATCAGATAAAGATTAAAGTCTGATAAACTTTAGTATATCTTAGAAATAAGGCATAACTAAGAAAAGTGCTTAAAATCTGTCTTTAATTTTGAAGTCTACTATAGAATAAATTTATGCAAGTATCCACCTCAACTGTTTATGCTCATTTTATGCATCTTTTGAAATTCTTTTGACAATGGCTTCTCAGTGTAAGTGAGTTACAACTGCCTTCAAAATTTATGCCGTTACCAGAATATTTCTCCAGTAATCAGAGAATGTGAAAAGTCACCAAAAAAAATTAATTTGCTTTTCTAATGCATATTACTTAATACCAGCAATGCACTTAGTTCTTCTCTTTCACATATTTACTCTAAATCTCAAAGGAGTACCTGATTTCAATTTTTCTTTTCTTTTGTTTTCTTCAGATTAGTGAGGCTTATAAAGCATGTAGCTCATCCTTAAGATTTATTGACATCAGAATTTGACAGATAAGAAGCAAAAATCTAGTTTGTGACTTAGTAATAAGATACAGGAAGTAAATTTAACTAAGATCAAAATCAGAATTTGCTTGTGTTAATGATTTCAACATAAACAACTAATTCAAACATGGGATACATAGTTTGTTAAAGACTACTAAGTCAACATCGAACAAAATAATCCTCATTGGATTGAATAGTCACAGAACATTCAAAACACTATCAGAGTATATAAAATCACATCAGATAACAATCATTATTTAATATGTTACACTTTAAGCACATATTACATGGAGATAAGACAATCTGTAAACACTGATCATAAAGTCTGATGCATGAGAATAAAAACTAAACAGATTTTGAGAAAGAACCTGAAGCCATTCCAAGTTCATTTACCAGTCTTGTAAAAGTAGCTTCACATAGTGGTTTTGTGAAGATATATGCTAGTTGTTGATCTGTTGGAACAAAATGCAATTCCACTATACCTTCCATCACATGTTCCCTTATGAAATGGTAGCTAATGCTGATGTGCTTTGTCATTGAGTGTTGAACTAGATTTCTTGTCATAGCAATTGCACTTTGATTATCACAGTAAATGGGTATTTTAGAAAATTCTAACCCATAGTCCAGTAACTGATTCTTCATCCAAAGAATCTATGCACAACAACTTCTTGCTGCAATATAATCTGCTTGTGCAGTTGATGTGAAAATTGATTTCTGTTTCTTGCTAAACCAAGAAACCAATCTGCCTCCGAGAAATTGGCAGCTTCCACTAGTGCTTTTCATGTCTATTTTGCATCCTGCAAAATCTGCATATGAGTAACCTATTAGCTTAAAATATGATTCCCTAGGATACCACAATCCTAGATCAGCTGTACCCTTGAGGTACTTGAAAATTCTTTTCATAGCTATTAGATGAGGTTCTCTTGGATCAGCCGGAAATCTTCCACAAAGACAGGTAGCATACATGATATCAGGTCTACTTGCAGTTAAATAGAGTAAAGAGCCAATCATACCTCTGTAGTTAGTAATATCTACTGATGCTCCTGTATCTTTATTCTAACTTGGTGGCAGTGGCCATGGGAGTTGATGCAGTTGAACTGTCTTGCATTCCAAATTTCTTGAGTAAATTTCTGGTGTACTTGGATTGATTTATGAAAGTACCTTCTTCAGTTTGTTTGACTTGAAGTCCCAGAAAATAGCTCAACTCTCCCATCATACTCATTTGATATCTTGACTGCATTAACTTGGAAAATCTTTCACGAAGTTTTGTATTTGTAGAGCCAAAGATGATATCATCAACATATATCTGTACCAAAAGTAAGTCCTTTCCATGGTTGATGTATAATATAATTTTATAAATTGTGCCTCTAGTAAATCCACTTTCCAGAAGGAATTGAGATAAAGTCTCATACCATGCTCTTGGAGCTTGCTTAAGGCCATAAAGTGCTTTGTCAAGCCTGTAGACATAATTTGGAAATTTTGGATATACAAAGCCTGTAGGTTGTTCAACATATACCTCTTCTTCCAATTCTCTATTGAGAAAAGTACTTTTCACATCCATTTGAAAGACTTTGAACTTTTTGTGAGCAGCATAAGCCAAAAAGATTCTTATGGCTTCCAATCTAGCAACTGGAGCAAATGTTTCATCATAGTCAATACCCTCATGTTGAGAGTAACCTTTAGCAACCAGCCTTGCTTTGTTTCTTGTAATTATGCCATCACTGTCACTTTTGTTTCTGAACACCCATTTTGTGCCAACAATTGATCTGTTCTTTGGTCTTGGCACTAGGGTCCATACTTTATTTCTTTCAAATTCATTTAACTCTTCCTGCATTGCTTGCACCCAATCAGCATCTTAAAGAGCTTCTTCCACTTTCTTTGGTTCAGTCTGAGATAGAAAAGATTGATAGAGACATTCATTTGATGTTGCTATTCTAGTTATGACACCTGCTTCAGGATCTCCAATTATTAAGTCAGGTGTATGTGATTTAGTCCACTTCCTTGCAGATGGAAGTTGATCTCTAGAACTGGATCCTCCCCCATGATCCATGCAGTCTCCATCAGCATTTTCTGATGCTCCCCCTGAAGTTATGCTCTCTGAAATTTAAGAATTTGAGTTGGATCCTTCAGGAATTGAAAAATCAGAGTTTCCAGAATTATCAGAATTTGGCTCATCATAACTTGATGAATCAAAAGTTGAAGAGCCAGTGAATGGTTCTGATGCTTCTTGATAGTCTTGAGACGTGGTATGATCATCAACTTGCTCCCCCTGAACAGGTGCATTTTCCATTGGAGTAGTTACCACAGTTTCAATGACATCAGAATTTAACCCGTCAGAACTTACAGGATCAGGATTTAGGTTATTAGAATTTACAGAATCAGAATTTACATCTTCATTTTCAAATCTCAGCTGACCATGATCATTGAAATCTTCAAGTCCAGTAATCTTTTTATCATCAAAAGATACATTGATAGATTCCATGACAACCCTTGTTCTTAAATTGTAGATTCTGAAGGATTTTCTGGAAAGTGGATATCCAACAAAAATTTCTTCATCAGCTTTTAGATCAAATTTTGACAGCTGTTCAGGATGAGTCTTAAGAATAAAACACTTGCATCCAAATACATGAAAGTATTTCAGATTTGGCTTCTTTTTCTTCACCATCTCATATGGTGTTTTTCCATGCTTGTTTGTGAGTGTAGCATTCTGTGTAAAATAAGGAATCTGCACAACTTCAGCCCAAAAATAGGTTGGTAGCTTTGCTTCATCAAGCATAGTTCGTGCAGCTTCAATAAGAGTCCTGTTCTTTCTTTCTACAACTCCATTCTGCTGTGGAGTTCCAAGTACAGAAAATTCCTGCTTTATTTCATGCTCTTTGCAATACTCTTCCATGATTGAATTCTTGAACTCAGTGTTATATCACTTCTTATGATTTTAACAGAATCTTTGATTGACTTATCCAGCTGTCTGACATGATCAGTTAGAGTAGATGCAGTTTCATTCTTCTTGTGCAAGAAATACAACCAAGTGTATCTTGTGAACTCATCCACTATAACCATAACATATTTCTTCTTTGCAATAGACATGACATTGACTGGACCAAATAGATCAACATGCAGTAAGTGATAAGGCTCAAGAATTGAGGATTCAATTTTGCTCTTAAATGAAGATTTTCTTTGTTTTGCCTTTGGACATGAGTCACAAAGGCCATCATAAGCAAATATTGATTTTGACAGTCCTCTCACAAGATCTTTCTTTACTAGCTCATTTATGTTGTTGAAATTTAAATGAGAGAGTCTCTTGTGCCAATTCCAGCTTTCTTCATTTGATGCTCTGCTTAACAGACAGATTACAGAACCATCAGAATTTGTTGAAAGTTTGGCTTCATATATGTTACCATGTCTGTAACCTTTCATAATCACTTTGCCTATAGAATTACTTACAAATTCACAGTGTTCTTCAAAGAAATCCACATGATAACCTCTGTCACAGATTTGACTCACACTTAGCAGATTGTGTTTAAGTCTTGAGACAAGAGCTACTGTTTCAATTATGACATTCCCAAGATTGATATTGCCATATCCCAGAGTCTTTCCCATGTTTCCATCTCCATAAGAAACTCCTGGGCCAGCTTCCTCCACAAAGTCTGATAGCAGGGATTTATTTCCAGTCATATGTCCTGAACATTCACTGTCCAGAACTAGGATATTTTTCCTGTTGCCCTGCAATCACAAAGACCACTATTGGTTAGTTTTAAGGACCCAGACTTGCTTGGATCCTTTGGCCTTATTAAGTTTGTTATCATTTGCAGCGGATTTAGTTTCAGAGTTTATGCTAACATGCTTTTTATCAGACTTTATATCAGACTTTGCATCAAAATTTACACTAGAAGGAATTACACTAACTTTTTTTTAAAGAAGGTTTTATTTGATAATAATCATAGTACAAACTATGATATTCCTTACAAGTATAAATAGAATGCCATAAACTACCACAATGAAAACAAGGATTTTGTGGTGTAAACCTAACAGACTGATTCTTAACTCCTGATCTAGGAGGTAAAGAGTTTATATCTTTATTTTTCCTACAAAAAGAAGCAAGATGGTTAGAGTTTCCACAATTATAGCATTTCTTTCTAGGAGCATTAGGAACAGGCATATAATTATTGCTTTTATTCACACCTTCCTTTCCATTCCTATTTTTCCTAGCTTCCTTTACCTTGTTCAAATTTTTAATCTCTTTCAGCTTATGCTTAAGCTGTTTCTTGGTCATTAAACATATGTTTACTGAAGCTGGTTTGTCCTGTTTTAATTTGTCAGTAGTTGACTTGTCCTTAACTTCCTTTTCAGATTTTGACTTGTCAGAATTTGACACAAACTTGACAGGATTAATTTTAGGCTTTTCAGCTTTCTTGGTAAAGTTTGGTTTAGATGACACAGTTTCCTTTTCTTCTCTTCATCTAGATAACCTAGTCCTTCTTTCCAATTTCCATTTTCTAATATTTTCTGAGTTGTTATTCCAGAGTTAGTCCAAGTTTTGATTATCTCCTTTTCCTTTTCCAGTTCAGATTTAAGAGATTTATTCAGTTTTAACACTTCATCTCTAACATACAAAGCTTCATCTCTTTCTTTTCGAGTTTGATGAAATATAACTTACTCTTTTTCTAAGTAGTCATTTCTGTTTCTAAGAGCAAGACTTTCAGATCTTAATCTTTTATTTGTTAAAGTCTGACCTCTAAAACTAATGAACATGGTTTTAAGATATAATCTTAGCTCAGAAATATCATCAGTATGAAAAGCAAGAGTTGAATGAGGTACCTTCAATTTAGCAACATCAGAACTGCTATCAGTATTTGCCATTAAGGCATAATTCACCTCTTCTTTAGAATCTGAAGTGTCTGCCCAGTTTTTCTTCTTTGTGATAAGTGCCTGGCCTTTATCACTTTTTCCTTTCTTGCAATCAGGAGAGGTGTGGCCTCTTTCACCACAATTGTAGCATTTGACATTTGAGTTGTCTCCACTGTCTGACTTTCCTCCTTTGCCTTCAAACTTTCTGAACCCTTTCTTTTCAGAACTTCCACCTTTCCTGGAAAACTTCTTGCCCTTTCTGAATTTCTTGTAGGCTATCTTTGTGATATCCTTCACCATAAGAGCACACAGTTGCATCATCTCTGCATCAACATCCACTTCAGATAAATTTTCAGATTCTGAATCATCATCATCAGAATATGATGACTCTGAATCAGAATGTATGATGAGAGCCTTTCCTTTGCCCCTCTTTGAGACAAACACTTTAAGAGATTCCTCCTTAGCTTTAAGAGCAACTGTCTTTGACTTTCTTCCATGTCTTTTGCTCCTTTGAACCATCTCAAGTTCATGAGTCTTGAGCATACCATAAATTTCAGCAAGGTCATAGTTGTCTCTTATGGTAGTAGACTTCAAATCCCAATTTTCAGGAAAGAGCTAAAAGGAATTTTAGATTTGAATCTTCAAGATCATATTCCTTGTCCACTAGCGACAGATCATTCAAGAGTTTGGCAAACCTGTCATATAAATCAGTTAATGATTCATCAGCTTTTGAATCAAAGTGCTCATACTTTTGTGTGAGTATAGTCTTCCTGTTCTTTTTGATTCCTTCAGTTCCCTAGCATCTTATCTCCAAAGCATCCCATATCTCCTTTGTAGTCTTGCATCCAATTTCCCTGTTCAACATGTCATTGTCAATTGCACTATACAGCAAATGCCTTACCCTCGCATCATTGGCAATAGATGAGATGTCTTCAGTTGTGTAATCACCTTTCTCCTTTGGTATCATCTTTGCTGGTTGATTAGCAACTGTAAAAGAAAGCTTGGTAGGCTTATATGGTCCATCATTAATTCTATCAAGGTATTCTGGATTTATGGCTTCCAGAAATATAGCCATCTTTTCCTTCCATATAGAATACTCAGATGCTCTCAGTATGGGAACCCTAATGGTTTCATATCGACTGTGGGTTTGATTGTTTTGAGTATCTTGAGTTTTGGTGGGCTTAGGTGGAGTTTATGTTTCATCAGACATGATTGTAAACTGGATCTCACTGTTTGTATATCAACAGAGAGGCTCTGATACCACTTGTTTAAGGTCACACAACACTATAGAAAGGGGTTGAATATAGTGTTTATACAATCAAATCGATTTAGAATACAAGTATGTAACAGTAATCAAGTTTATTCAATATAATAAGCTCTGTTACAAAGTAGGTTAAACTACTCTCTTAGTGATGAACAATATCACTAAGAGCTGCTAGGTTACAATAATTAATGTTCTCTTGAATGATAATACTTATAGTATAAACCGTAAGCTGTGTTTATATAGTACACAGTTACAGGATATCTTCTAATTGATATGAAATGTGATTCTGTCTCCTAAAATATATCAATCAGATATTATCTTCTACAAGTCTTCTAGTCTTCTAACTTTTCATGCATATCTTCTTTTGTTTTAGTCCAGATCCTCTCCTATAAATCAGCTGCATTCCTTATCTGAAGTACCCGTACTTAAGTCCTGATATAAATCCTGACGGCCTTAAGTTCTGATATAAGTTCTGACTTCAGTAAGTTCTGATTTCCAGTAAGTCCTGGTAAGTCCTGATATTAAGTTCTGAAACTAAACACAACAGATTAGACATGATATCACAAATATATCTAATAGGGTATATTAAGGTATAAATATGAAGAACGGCTTCAAGCCTGATGAAGAATCAAGTATGTGATGAGCAATGGTGCAATGATAAAGCAGGGTATAGATCTTTGATGATATAGGGTAGTATAGGGTATATCAGTTTCTGTATGCTCAAGTAATTCTATTTTAGTATATTGTTTATGGTGGGTATGTATTTGTGGAGTAGTATCGTATTTGTATGGTTTAATATCAGGGAAATCAACTGTTGGTGGTTTACAAGAAAGAAAGCTTACAGCTCAAGTTCAATGATATGATCAGGGTTCAAGATTGAACAGTTTAAAGCGCTTGCAGTATAAAACAAGATTTATTTTGAATACTAGCAATATGTTATGAGAAAGTTCAGAAACGTCTGCAATATATCTCGAAGAAAGGTTCAGAAGTACTTGCTTTATCACAGATGATTTCCAACTTTACTTGTACTCATCTAACAGTTTTACTTTTCAATCACTTTCCTTCTTTTAATATGCCTTGCTTCTATTCATCAATCACTTGCCTTCTCTTCCTAGGCTTCAGTTCTATTTATGGATCATTGGTTTTCTTTTTCTATGCCTCGCTTACTCTACCAGGCATCACAAGTATCTTTCAATATTCAATCTCATATTATTTTAATCATCATATAGACGTCATAAGCTTTTATCTACCCTTCGTTTTACCCAAATCCGATTTACGGATAGGAAGTTACAGCAAAAACCGTCAAACAATAACCACATAGGCATATAACACATCAATCAGATAGCACGTAGCATATAGCATGCAAGAGATTTGATCAAAATATTTTTTTCAAAGAAGATTTGGGGTTAAAATGATTTTCCAGGTATTTAATACGAATTTTTGAACATTTTTCGGAATTAAAATAGGTCTCCGAATCATTTTATAATTAAATAATAGAGTTCGAACACCCGAATCTGTATTTAAAATAATTTTATAATAATTATCGAGTCTTGAAAATAATTTAAAGTAATATTTTAAAGCTCGAAACTATTTTTCAGAATTTTTAAATTAAAAATAAATAATTAAATCTAATTATTAAATCAATTAGAATTAATTAATAACTAATTAAATTAATTAATCAATTAATATTTAAATTAATTGACTAATTAAATAATTAATTATCAACTAAAATTAATTAATTAAATAATTAAGATTTATTTTTAAATTAAAAATAATTTTCAGAAATTAAATAATGAATTTTTGGGATTTTTAAATAATTAAAACAATTTTCTGAAAATAAAAATAAGCAGAATATCATTTTTATAATTTTTATAAACAGAAAACCAATATCTATAAAGTTTTGAAACTGCAGGTACTGAAAAGTAAATTTTGTAAAAGCAGGGGGACTAAATGGCAATTTGCCACCGTCCCTGTCGAGTTCGCCGGCGACTCTAAGCTCGCCGGAAAACTGCTACAGAGTCCATAAACACACATGAAGGTGCATGTTTGTAGTACAAAATAAGATAATCATTATTCCATAAACCAAATCATCAAACCACGCCTGAAATGACCAAAAAATTATGAAGAACACTCGCCGGCGGTAAGTGCTTCCCGGAATCCGGCGAAGCTCGATTAGAGCTCTCCAGGAATCGTTTGTTATCAACGAACACACAAATCGATTGTAAATCACATAAGGAACATAACCTAATTCTCAATTTCGACTAATAACCCCTAATGAAGAAACGCCTAATTTTCAATTGAAATTGTTCAAGAACATAAACCCTAATTTATGAATCTGAGAATTAAACACACTTTTCTACATGTTATTGAACTCCAAATTAGTCATATAATATACCAAAATGACCAGGCTGAAAAGATCTACATGATTATGCCATCAAATCACATCAAAAACATCAAGAACAAAATTTCATAATTTAATCTCTAAATAATTCGAATTAAAATAATTAACTAAGAAAAATACCTTGATTTCTGTACAAAAATTGATGGTTGATTCAGAAAGAGTTTTTCGAGAGCTTCGATTTGATATATTGCACGCCCGAATCGGAGTTCGATAACGCCTTCATTTGTGCATTTGATTATGAAGAACGCGACGTTTAATTAGGGGTTCCTCTATATTTTACTGGATTTTACTGTCTGATTATGATTATACGAGTAAAATGAAATAAGAAAAGGGCTATTTATATTTACGGAATATTGGTACATTTTGGATCGTGTTGGATTAATAAATATGTTTCTTAGCCGCTAAGTAACTATAAAAACGATCTGATCGGATAGCGTTTTGGATAAACATTATCTTGTTTTGTATAAGCATTAAAGGTTTTGGATAATTATCAAAACCGAGATTTTTATAAAACACTTTATACGAAGATAATGCTATCGTAATAGTTATCGTATCGAAAATATTGCGTCGGGCCGCGCACGGGTCAAACCGTATTCCAGATCGAAAAAGTCAAAACATGGAAAATGTCTGGAATTACCAGATTATGTTAGGAAGGAGTTTTTGGAAGAGTTTCGTGTTGTAAAAAAGTAAAAACGGTTGAGGTTGGACGATTCTCGGCTTTAGAAAATAGTTTTGTAATTATTAATAAACTCATAAATCAATATAAAATCATGTAACACTCCAAAAATTACTAGAAAAATACCTTAATTATCTATATTTTATTATGGACATAATAAAATTAACATACTTATACTTTGCCACATATCAACATCCACATAACAATACCAATCATCAGATAATTCACCAAAAATTACAATATAATCACATAATAATTATTTATCAATAAAAATAATTACACGCTATGCCCCGGATATTACAGGTATTATAGGAACACAAAACATGCGGGAGCTCTTCTGTCCATGTTCTTTCTTTTCCTCCAGCTTTGCCTTCAAGGTATATTTTATGCGGGAGCTCTTCTGTCCATTGCTTTTAGGGTGGCTGACCCCGCTAAAACTCTTCTGAATTCCAAATTGTTCACAAAATTTCCTCATCTCCTTACTGTCAAACTACTTCCCATTATTCGAGATCAGCTTGTATGGGATGTGCTGTGCAAGACATGCCTGTACAATAACAAGACTAAGTCAAATTGATAACCCTAAGTAAGTTGTATTGTAATCTTAGTTTGCATTTTGTATTGTAACTTTAAAGTCTGTAAAAATGTCAAAGAGCAGACTGGAGTCTTTTTCTTTAAACAATATCAAGCCCAAGAATTCTATCTGGAAGAAGATCAAGAAAATCATGCCTTAGAAGAATCGTGAAGAAACTTGGAGTTGAATAAATCTGTTTTGAGAAAAATGGTGTAAGTCAAGATCTCTACAAGTCACGTATTTAGTGTTATAGATAAGTCATTCGAGAACTCCAGAATGACTTATAGAGAGGTCAGGAAAGCTATTAGAGAACTCAGAGATATCGAAAAGCCAAATTGAAGACATGAAGATTGGAGATATTGACAAGTCATTTCTTCACTAGAGAACTCAGAGTTATCGACAAGTCAAATATCACTAGAGAACTCTGAGTTATCGACAAGTCAAATATCACTAGAGAACTCCAAGTTATCGACAAGTTAAATATCACTAGAGAACTCTGAGTTATCGACAAGACAAAAATCACTAAAGAACTCTGAGTTATCGACAAGTCAAAAATCACTAGAGAACTCTGAGTTTTCGACAAGTCAATTAGTCACTAGAGAACTCATAGACCTCTATAAGACAAAGTGAAGAATTGAAGTGAAGAGATCTCGACAAGCTAAATTCTCTTATAGAGAACTCATAGACCTCTACAAGTCAAAGCAATTATAGAGTAATGAGAAATCTCGATAAGCCAATATACTTATCGAGATGTCAAGTTCTCTATATATCAAACTGGAGATCTCGAGGCAAAACTCAAAGTACAAAATGCAGACTGGTTCAATATCCAAGATTAACAATCAAAAAACAATCCACTTAGTTGGATTGACAAGTCTACAAAAAGCAGCTTGAAGAGTGCAAGATCAAGGGTAAAGATTAACTGACAAAGGACGATCAAAGTTAACACAATATGCAAAGATATGTTAAGCCAGAAATGGAAGATATGCTTGTCCTAAAATGGAAGGATTAGTGACAGTTTACTAAAGTGAATAGCACCTCTTATTATACAATGTGTAAACCAGTAGTTAACTATCATATAAAGTTAACACTGGTCCTTTGTTAGATGTAACAATTTAGATCTGAAAAATCTTATATTCTCTCAAGGAAGAAGCTAAGCTCTTTATCCACAAAGAGCCTAGAAATTTTGTAGCAAAACATTCTTAATTTTAATATAAAATTAAGTGAGTTTTGAAAGATTTGTGTTCACTGTTATTGCTTGTTTAAATTCAGTATTAACACATATCACTACAAGATTTAATTTACTTTGTTCATAACCATAAACACTTCAAGAAAATCATAAAAACACAAAAATACATTCACCCCCTCTGTGTGTGATTCCTTACCTAACAAGTGATATCAGAGCAAAATCTAAAAGTAAACAGATTCAAGATCTTGGAAGAATGAATATACTGAAAATTAGTAGCATAAAAATTCCTACTTTTGATAAGACTAACTACACTTTATGGAAGAAGAAAATGTTGTTATTTATCAGGATGGCTAATCCACTATACATTCAGATTCTCAAAAAACGGGCCTTTCACTCCTATGGTTAGAGTTGAGGAATATACAGATGGAGACATGGTCATCCCAGCTCATTATGGTCCTAAAGACCCTTCTGAGTACACTGAGCCTGAGAAAGAAAAAGTTTCCCTAGATAGTGGCTTGCAGCTGATCCTGATAGAGTCACTTGACAATGTAATGTACAATAACATTATCAATTGTGATACTGCTAAGCAGATCTGGGAAAAGATTGAAATACTCTGTGAAGGAATTGAGGAAGTTAGATCTAATCAAAGAAGGATACTGATTTCACAGTATGAGGGTTTCATGGCTAAGCCAAAGGAAAGTATCACTGATGTGTTTAAAAGGTTTAACAAGATGATAAATGACTTGTAGCTGCATGATAAATATTATGAAGCTGAAGAGGTAAATTTGAATTTTTGCTTACACTCCCTGATCATCCGGAACAGAAAATTTCTGCAATCAGAGAAGGGAGAGATTTAAGCAGGATAACTCTGGAAGTTCTTTATGGAATCTTAAAAATATATGAATTATAAATGATTTAAAGGAAATCATTGAGAGCTGGTCAAGGGCATGTTATGGATGGTTCAAGTGCTCTAATTATCAATGAAGGCCAGACCTCTAATGATGAACCAAGATCCCAGACTCTAGTTGCCTCAACAAGTGAGGAAAGAAACAATGACTCTCAAAAACAAGTCATACTGTAATTGGAAGAAGATAAGTTCTACACCCTGGATGAACTTGATGAGCTAGATCAGTCAATGGCCTATTTGGCAAGAAAGTTCTCTAACAGTAGAGTAAAGAAACCAAGATTTTTCAAGGGTAAATGACAGTCATTCAACAAAGACAACAGTTGGAAAGGAAAAGGGAAGTACACATCTGATAGCAAAAATGGTTACAGAACTGGATCCATTGACAGATCAAAGATAAGGTGCTACAACTGTGATGAACTAGGCCATTTTGCTACAGAATGCAGGAAACCCAAGAAAGCAAAGAAAGACAAAGCTTATCTTGAACTGGAAGCAAAGTATGAAGCTCTTCTGAAGAAATAACAAAGCAAAGCTTATATTGCAGAGGGAAAGAGTTGGGATGACTCTGATAATAATGAAGGTGAGGAAGTTGGAAATTATGCACTAGTGGCCTTGAAGCAAGGAGAGTCATCCTCATCAAAATCACAGGTACCAGCTCTTACTACCACTGATTTAAATGTGAGTCAATATAAGGAAACTGTAGAGAAGATGAGCACAAAAATGTTTCACATTCATACAAGTATGGGTGCTGCTAATGAAGAAGTTAGCAGCCTGACAAAGATAAATGAGAAGCTTGAGAATGAGAAACAAGAAGCTGAATTGATGTTGGTAGAGTTTGAAGCTGTAAGACAAGAGAATGCATATCTGAAGAACAAGCTCAAGTGTGCAAGTGAGATTGAAGCAGTGTTAAGGGAGAAGCTGGAAAAGAATGAAGTCAAGTTAAAGTCCTTCAAGGATACATCCGAGTTGGTTGGAAAATACCATGAGAAGAACAAGCCATGTGTAAATATTTCTATTGGTCTTTATTATGATGCCTTAAACAACATGAAGAAAGATACATGTGACAAAGGAAAAGCAACATAAAATGAAAATGTTCCAGCTATGCTGAAAAAGGTTGTTTTACCTATGTTCAAGGCATGTGAAGCTAACTTCAGTGAAGAAGAGTTGATTATAAAGCAAGAAATTGCTGACGAAGATAATAAGAAGAAAAATGTAGAAGCAAGTCAATCTTCCAAAGCTGAAGAGAAGCTCATGAACAACCAAGATTCCAAGACACCTGTCAAGGAAACAAAAATTGAAGATGCAAGAAAGAAGAAGAAAAATAGAAATGGGAAGATTGGGATAAACAAAAGCAACAATTTTGCTTATATTGCAGATTCTCCAAGAAAGAAATGTGAGAAATGTGGCCCTGTGAATCACCTAACTCACTTTTGTAAAAAGGTTGTTAGCAAGCCAGTTGAAGGAGCCTGCAAATACAATGAAGCAGATGCAAATGATTCCTACTAATTCTGTAAACAAGTTTGATTGCATCCCTTATAACTTGAAAGTAATGAAAAGTTACCACAAGCTGAGAGTAGACCTCAAAGAAACAAAAATTGGGTCTACAACAGACAGGGAAAATGCACAACGGTCAATGAATTCTATTTTATCTGAAACAACCCATTCTACTTCTGCTAAATCAGTTAACAAGAAGAAAGTGCCCAACACTGCTTGGGTTGCTAAACACACTTAAAATTCATTGTGTGCAGGGCAAAATGAAGAAGGTCATATGGATCATAGATAGTGGATGTTCCGGATATATGACAGGTGATAAGGCCCTGCTATCATAATTTGAGAAGAAAGCTGGCCCTTTGGTGACCTTTGCAGACAACAACAAAGGATTCACAATGGGATATGGCAAGACTATTTCTGGAAATATTGTCATTGATGATGTAGCACTAGTAGCTGGTCTTAAAGTGAATCTTCTAAGTGTTATCCAATTTGTAGACAAAGGCTTTGAAGTGTTATTCAACAAAGAAGAATGCACTTTTATCAGCAAGAAAACTGGTGAAGTTGCTCTAATGGATCCTGATTGAATATCTGCCATGCAAGAAGTACTGAATCAGTTTGAAAGAAAAAGTTTGGGAGTTAGTTCCTGCACCAAAGAACAGAAGTACAATTGGAATAAAATGGGTGTTCAGGAATAAAATGGATAAAAATTGGTATAGCTACCGGAAACAAGGCAAGGTTGGTTACAAAAGGTTACTCATAGGAAGAAGGAATTGATTATGACTAAACTTTTGCTCTAGTTGCAAGACTTGAGGGAATAAGGATTTTTCTAGCATTTGTTGTACATTCTAATTTCAAAGTGTATCAAATGGATGTCAAAAGTGCCTTCCTAAATGGTGAGCTGGAAGAAATATTTTATGTGCAACAACCACCTGGTTTTGAAGATCTAGAATTTCCAGATTTTATGTACAAGTTACTCAAGGCTCTATATGGACTAAAGCAGGCACCTGGAGCTTGGTATGATACATTGTCAGAATTCTTACTTAAACATGGTTATAGACAAAACTCTCTTCTACAAGAAGCACTGTGATGATTTGATCCTAGTTCATATTTATGTGGATGATGTTGGATATATTTGATAATGTCATGTGTAATATGATTTGTGTTTAGTTTTCAGATCTTACTTAACAGGATAAATCAATACTTAACTGGAAATCAGCACTTATACTGAAGACAGAACTTAAGATATCAGAACTTAATTTATCAGAACTTAAGTGATCAGAAGATATTTATCAGGAGATAATATTAGGACTTAAGATGACTTTCAGATAAGGCAGGCGGCTGATTGAAAGGAAAAAAGATCGAGACGAAGACAGAAAGAATTGTACATGAAGAAGGAATTCTATGAAGAATAGAATACTTGGAAGAAAAGATAACTAGTTGATATATTTTAGGAAGCAAAATTATATTCCATATCAATTAGAAGATTATCTTGTAACTGTGTAGTATATAAACACAGGCATAGAGTTTACACTATAAGTGTTACGATTATTGAAGTTATTATTCTTTGTAACTCTAGCAGCTCTCGTGATAATTTGTTCATCACTGAGAGAGGACAGTTCCATATTGTAACATAGTTTATTGTGTTAAATAAAATCTGTTTTCTGTTACTTGAGTTCTTATATTTGATTTGATTGTGCTAAACACTGTATTCAACCCCCTTCTACAGTTTGTGTGACCTAACAAGTGGTATCAGAGCAATCTGTTAACACACAAACAGTTTAAGATCCAAAAACAATCATGTCTGAAGAAGAAACTCCAACCAAGCCCACCAAAACTGAAGAACCTCCAAAAACCATAACCCATAGTCGATATGAGACTATAAGAGTTCCCATGTTGAAACCTTCTGAGTATTCTATATGGAAAGTGAAGATGGCTATGTTTCTGGAAGCTACAGATCCAAATATCTCGACAGGATTTATGAAGGGCCACATATGTCAACCAAACTCTCTGTGGAAGTTGCAGGTCAGCCAGCAAAGTCTGTACCAAAGGAGAAAAGTGATTACACGGCTGAAGATATATCATCGATTGCAAAGGATGCAAAGGTAAGACACTTGCTGCATAGTGCCATTGATAATGTCATGTTAAATAGGGTAATTCAATGCAAGACTACAAATGAGATATGGGATGCTTTGGAAACAAGGTGTCAGGGAACTGATTCAATCAAGAAGAACAGGAAGACGATACTCACTCAAAAGTATGAGCACTTTGACTCAAAGCCTGATGAGTCATTAACTGATTTATATGACAGATTTGTCAAACTCTTAAATGATTTGTCACTAGTTGACAAAGAGTATGATAGTGAAGATTCAAATCTTAAATTCCTGTTAGCTCTTCCTGAAAGATGGGATTTGAAGGCCACAATAATAAGAGACAAATATAATCTTGACGAAACAACTCTTGATGAAATTTATGGGATGCTCAAACTCGGTTTTCTTGAGGGCCTTCCATTCTATTGATCAAGACGAACACGTATATCTCATTTTCTTCTTAGCAAAAGCAAACAACAACTACTCATGAACTTGAGATGGAACAAAGAAGCAAGAGGAATGGAAGAAAGTCAAGGACAGTTGCCTTTGTGGCTGGGGAGGAAAGTCCCAAAGTAGCTGCCTCAAGAAAAGGCAAGGAAAAGGCTCTTATCACAAAGTCTGATACTGAGTCATCAAGTTCTGATAGTGATGATGACTCAGAAACTGAAAGTATACCTGAGATGGACCATGATGATGAGATGATGAAGCTGTGTGCTCTTATGGTGAAAGGAATCACAAAAATTGCATACAGGAAATTCAGGAGAGGAAAGAAGTTTTCCAGGAAAGATGCAAGTTCTGAAAAGAAAGGTTTCAGAAAATCTGAAGGCAAAGGAGGAAAGTCTGACAGGGGAGATTACTCAAATGTTAAATTCTACAACTGTGGTGAGAAAGGCCACATATCTCCAGATTGCAGAAAAGGGAAAAGTGACAAAGGCAAGGCTCTTGTCACAAAGAAGAAAAGCTGGTCAGATGCTTCAGATTCTGAGGATGAGGAAAACTATGCCTTGATGGCAAATGCTGATAGCAGTTCTGATACTGCTGACTTAAAGGTACCTCAAACTACTTATGCCTTTCATACTGATGATATTACTGAGTTGAGAAGGTATCTTAAAACCATGTTCATTAGTTATAAAGATCAAACTTTAACATGTGAAAGATTAACTTCTAAAAAATTCTGCTTATAAGAATAAGAATGATTATTTAGAAAAAGAGTTAGTCATGTTCCATCAAACTCAGAAAGATAGAGATGATGCCTTTTATGTGAGGGATGAAGTGTTAAAAATGAATGAATCTCTAAAAACTGAGTTAGAAAAGGAAAGAGAGATTATCAGGACTTGGACTAACTCTGGTAAAGCAACTCAGGATATTCTTAGTAGTGGAAACTGGAAAGAGGGCTTAGGTTATGGAGATGATAAGAACAGTAAGGGAACTATATAAACTGAGCCTATAGTTGTTAAACAAAAACCAAAGGTAACTCCTGTTAAGTTTGTAACTACAAAGTCTGATATTGAGAAATCAGAAGTTAAGGAGAAAGTAACTTCTGACAAACCTAAACAGGATAAGCCAACTGAAGTTAACATAGGCTTAATGACTAAGAAGCAGCTTAAACATAAGTTGAAAGATGTTAAGAATGTAAACAAGGTAAAGCCACCTAGGAAAAATAGGAATGGAAAGGAAGGTGTGAACAAAAGTAACAATTATAAGCCTGTTCCTAATGCTCCTAGAAAAACATGTCATAACTGTGGAAGTTCTAACCATCTGGCTTCTTTTTGCAGGAAGAATAAGAATATAAACTCCTTACCTACAAAATCAGGAGTTAAGAGTCGGTCTGTTAGATATAAGCCACAAAATCCTTATTTTCATTGTGGTAGTTTATGGCATTCCATTTATACTTGTAAGGAATATCATAGTTTGTACTATGATTATTATCAAATAAAACCTTCTATAAAGAAAGTAAGCATTATTCCTTCTAGTATAAGTTCTGATGCAAAGTCTGATATTGCAAATTCTGATAAGAAAACTGTTAACATAAACTCTGATGCTAAATCTGCTGCAAATGTTAACAAACTTAAAAAGGCCAAAGGATCCAAGCAAGTCCGGGTCCTTAAAACTAATCATTAGTGGTCTTTGTGATTGCAGGGCAACAGGAAAAACATCCTAGTTTTGGACAGTGGATGTTCAGGACATATGACTCGAAATAAAGCCCTGCTATCAGACTTTATGGAGAAAGCTGGCCCAGGTATTTCTTATGGAGATGGCAATATTGGAAAAACTCTGAGATATGCCAATATCAATCTTGGGAATGTCATCATTGAAAAAGTAGCTCTGGACTCAGGATTAAACACAATCTGCTGAGTGTGAGTCAAATCTGTGACAGAGGTTATCATGTGGATTTCTTTGAAGAACACTGTGAAGTTATAAGCAAATCTACAGGAAAAGTTGTTCTGAAAGGATACAGGCATGGTAACATTTATGAACCCAAGCTTTCAACAAGTACTGATGGTTCTGCAATCTGTCTATTGAGTAGAGCATCAATTGAAGAAAGCTGGGATTGGCACAAGAAACTCTCTCATTTAAATTTTAACAATATATATGAACTTATCAAGAAAGATCTTGTGAGAGGACTGCCAAAATCAGTATTTGCTCCTGATGGCCTTTGTGATTCATGTCAGAAGGGAAAAAAAGAAAATCTTCATTCAAGAGCAAAACTGAATCATCAACTCTTGAGCCTTATCACCTACTACATGTTGATCTATTTGGTCCAGTTAATGTTATGTCTATTGCAAAGAAGAAATATGCTATGGTCATAGTGGATGAGTTCACCAGATACACAAGGGTATATTTCTTGCACATAAAAAGTGAAATCGAGTCTACAAGATGATGAAGGAATTTTTGTTAGATATCCACTTTCTACAAAAGCCTTCAGAGTCTTATTCATTATGGGTTAGTGGTTAACGTGTATGTCCTGAAAAACTGTATGTGCACGGTAATTATTGCTTATTTTACGTGCCCATTAACTCTTATTCTAACCGTTTACTGACTGTTCAAATGGTGCCAGGTGTAAAGTGTATCCCATGCTTCAAAAATATGACTGTTGAGTGGAGAGAATATATATATGAGAGATAAAAGATTTTCTAATCTTTTACTTACTTTTCTATCCTAAATCTCTTTTTCTTTCTCTCTCTCTCTCTCTCTCTTTTATTTTCTGAAGTTGTTTTTCTCTCAGGACTTTTTACAAACACTTTGCAAACATTCTCTTATTTACTTAATTTCTTACAGAGATGGCATCAAAAGATATAATTTTTGATGGAGCTAAGTTTGTTCCTAATAACTTCTCCGCTATTCTTAGCAAGTCAGAAGCCCCATCAGAACTTCATTTCATTCAGGACTTTCTTGCTAGTTCTGATATTGGGTACGCTCTGACCGCACCTGGAGCAGTCTCTGGTACTCAAGTACTGGAGTTCTGGAGAAGCGGGGTATATGATGATGGTGGTGCTCAAGGGTCTCCAAGTATTATTTTTTCAACAGGAGAGGATGAGCATGTCGTGACATTGGCTACGATTCGACAAGCACTGCAGCTGCCTGAGAACTTTGTTTATTTTACTGTTGAAGAGCCAGTTCTTCAAAACATGATGGCCAGTCTGGGGTTGAGAGGACATTGGCAAAGCTGGGTCAGTTGAAGAGATCTTTCATAAGGAGGGAATGGAGTTTCTTCTTTGACTGCATAACTAAGGCTTTTGCAAATAAATGCTCTAATTTTGATGCAATCCCTATATTCAGCCAACAATTCGGGTATGCTCTCATTAATCAAACTGATTTTGATTATGCAAGTGTTGTCTTATCTATAGTTTTTGTTGTGATGATAAGACAGAAGACAGAAATACTGTTTATTTTGGTAGATTCTGTCAGCTTATCAATAGTTTTTGTTGTGATGATAAGCCCCAATCTGCTAGTGAATTAATTTCACCATTCAGACTAGCTAAAAGAGCTTTTAATGACTTATTATCTACTGATAATAAAAAGGCTGTGTTAAGACCCCTCCTAGTTCCTTTATCTGTCAAACAAGCCTTAATAACCTATGATCCGGTTAAATATACTGAAGTATATCCTGATGTCCAACCATTAGAACCTCATTGTAATAACCCCAATTTTTGGAATTTTTGAAACACGGATGAATAGTAACTTTTGCTGATGATGCTGATTAAGAAAAATTATCAGACCACGCTATATAGGAGTACTGTTATGGAAATTCTAATATCGTATTAGTATTCCATAAAGTAAATAAGTGTATGTAAAGATCGTCAGAATCCAATTCCGAACACTTTGATTTTTCTCGAAAATCCACCAGATACCGAAAGAATTGAGTATAAGGTAACATGATTAAAGGGATTTAAATTCAAGGATTATAAGAGAGGATTATAAAAAGGAATATAATATATTGAGAAAGGTTAAGGGAACCCAAGTAATAAGATCCCGGGTATGATCCCTCAAACGATCAACGAGAAAGAGAGTTAAGCAAACCGTAAAACAAATAAACATCCAAGGGGTAAGCACATGCAAGTAACATGAGAAGGAAGCTTCTAATATAAGCTAAAACATGTGGTTAGAAGCAAGGTGACATCATCACACCACAAGAATGAGACATGTGGCAAAGTAGTGATGCAAACAATGACATAAGCAAGTGAAAACAAGATATTTAGCCAATAATTAACCACAACCATGCATTCTTTGCACAAATATCAAGGCAAGACAAGCAAGCAAAAGCTCTCCCCCATTTCTTTCTTCTTCCATTCGGCCTTTTCAAGAAATGAAGAAATAGATTTTCAAAACTCAAGTTCTAGGCCATGGAAAATTACAAGGTTTGTTTCCTTGGATCCTATATTTCATAACTTAGTTATACCATGAGTTTAAGATCAAGATTCCATGGTTTGCATAGCTAATCCACTCATCAAATATGATGATGAATAGTAGTGAATAGTAACTTACTTTGATTTTCTTGATTTTCATGAAAGCTTAAGGTTGATTAAGCATAGATCAAGGTTCCTAGAGGCTTGTTAGTGACTACCCACTCTCCAAGGAAGGTATAAACTCTTGAACCCTTAGTTTTAAGTTTGGTTTGTTTGGATGATAATAGTACTTAGATGAATGGGTTTAGTTTGATATTGATGGATGTTGGATTGTTGTTGAATTGGTGATGATTTGGTGTAGTTTAAACTTTGGAAATCGTTAGGTTATAGCCGTCGTAATGCCCGATTTTCTATAATCTGTTTTGTGATTAACTGTTGGACCCGAACACCCATTTCTATAAACTAACCACTTCCATGCTTAGATAGGTTATGTTTCAAGCTTCGTTTTGATATGTGGTTGGCTTGAATCCGATGTACGGTTTAGGAGAAACGACCGTTTTAAGTAACGGTGTTTCGCGAACGAACCTTTACCCCTTGCCTTACTTTGAAACCTTGGTTAAGGCCCTTAAATGACTAATTGGAGCATGAAACATTTATGTAGAGTGTGTTAGGCAGTTGATAAGACACTCGCGAAAGAATCGCCTTAAAACTCGTAATGGTTAAATTATTAAAAATAGTGGAGCCGAGGGTACTCGAGTGACTTAAGAGAATCAGTAAGCGCAAAACGAGCGTTAGAGTCTGAGTTGGTTAGAGTATAGATTTACAAGTGACTTTGGTTTAATTCCAACTTACTTGTTGCTTATAGGTTACCAGACTCGTCCCGAGCCATTCGTAACCCCCAGTCGCTCAGGCAAGTTTTCTACCCGTTATACTGTTGTTGTGATGTATATATGTATATGCATTATCTTGTGATAGATGCATGTTGGTTAATTAGCAAATTTTGCGATATATTGAAGCATGCTGATATGGTATATATATGCATGCCTGTTTCGTATTCTTGCCATATATATCTGTTGGTTCAGTTGATAATACCTATGCTAGAGAATAGCGGTAATTTGCATATACCCTTAGTATAGGGACCCAAAGGTGAAAACATTTTCTAAAACCGGGAGTCGAGGATCCCGAGTAGATTATATATATATATATGGTTATATATATATGGTTATAGTTTTCAAAACTATTAATCGAATAAGGTTTATTCGATAACTTTATTTTATTTAATGAATATTATTACGAATATTCATTCGAGGACTTATGACTCCTTTTATTTTATTATTTGAATAATATTTGAATATTCATTCGAGGGCTTATGACTCAGTTTATATTATTTATTGATTAATATTTGAATATTCATTCGAGGGCTTATGACTCTTTTATATTATTTATTGAATAATATTTGAATATTCATTCGAGGGCTTATGACTCAGTTTATATTATTTAATGAATATTACTTGAATATTCATTTGAGGATCTATGACTCCGATTATTTGCTGAGATATATTCTTTATTTTATTAAAGAATAATGTTTCGATAATCAAACTTATTTTCGATTATTCAAATAAAGATAGTACTTTCATATAAGTATATCTTTGGTTATTTAATACTCATTTCAAGTATAAGTCTTACAACTTCTACTTCAATTATTTGTATAAAGATTATTCTTTATGGGAATATTATTTAAATAATAATATTCAGACATTTTCTAAATATATTGGGACTGATTTCTTCATTAAATCAGCATTACTCCAAACACTCTTTAAAGTGTTTTCGAGTCTTCAAAATGATTTTTAAAAGTTAGAGCGGATCCCAAAACTCATTTTTATATTTAAGATCTTCCTTTTAAAGGGGATTTAAATACTCGTTCAAAACCTGAGGGATCTGGCTCTATGGTGTATTTTATATTTGCAACAAGGTTGCTGTTTTGATAAATGAATTGATTACTTGCCCAATGTTCGGGAAGTAAGCCCATCTAATTGAGTCGGCATAAGCGACAGGCCGGGGTACGGTCTATCAAAGTGTAAGTGGCTGGGTGGCAGTCCATCAACGCGTGAGTGGCCGGGTAACGGTCTAGCGCGAGGTCCTAATGCGGCCAGGGTGATGACCGGTGAGGAATTCATCCATCTACAGTAGAAAAGGTTACTTATTGGTATCTTTGCCTGATCAGCAAGATATCTGGTTTATGCCAAAATTCTTTTCCTTTCCAAAATTCATTGGATATTATAACTCTGTTCATACTTTACATGACAGAGATTTTCAGGAAATGTATGAGATATATATATATATATATGGATATATATATCAGGACTTAATGAAGTATCTCGTAACTTCATTATTTATAATGATATTTCAAAGATTGAATCTATTCAAGTCTTATCTTGTAGTCTCATCTGGGTGATGAACTTTGAAACTGATTATAACTTGAACGGTGGTAGTTCAAGTAGTATTTGGATATAAAGTATATTGGAGTATCTTGTAACTTCATTTTTTTTAAACTTATATCTAGTAAATGATTATCTTATGCATGACAAAGATTTTCAGAAAAACGTTGAGACAAGGTTAGATATATGAGATCACCTTGCAACGGTATTTTTATACAGTTATACACTGGAACTCTGTGTGTATTATGCATGGAAGAGGACTTCCAAGATTTTGAAAAGTATATATATATATACTGAATATTTTGCGACTTCATCGCATTAAGATATCAACTTGGTTCATTTCTTTTGACCAAGACTTTCATGAGTACTATGAGAAGGCTCATATATTGTTAATCATTATACATATTATTTTGGTGGGCTTGCTGCTCACCCTTGCTTTCTTCTTTCATCACACAACATCAGATAGATAAGATGAACCGGACCAAGCTCCCGATTCGCAAGAGGTTAGGAGATGTTCCGCAGTTTTCTAGAAGCACTGATGCCGCCGTAGCCGAGGTAGGAACTACCAATAGGCTAGGCTTTCAACTTCTGATGTACCAAATTTATGTATATTTATGAATTATAATAATGGCAAAGAAATGTAAATTTAGTCAGAAAACCTTTTAAGGTGTATTGGCAGATAATTGTGGAATATAAGGACTTGTGATTATTTTTTGGATGTTCATCTCTGAGACTATAACGTGTGGTGTGTGTGTTTATTGTGGGGTCACAGTGCAGAGTAGTTGAGTAATTATTAAGATTGGATGTTATTAAGGGAAATGGAACTCGTGACGACCCGGATCCCCGACCCCGGATCTGGGGGTGTTACAGAAATGGTATCAGAGCTAAGCATTATAAACCTCAGAGATGATGTGACGTTAAGATAATAAGTTCATTAAGATAATAAGAACTCTTGCCAAGTTCATAGTCGGGCTACCTAACGTAGCACCGACAGTTAAAACCCTTATGGGAACCCTTATAAATGTAGCGATAGAAGCGTAGTTCGTTATCGTATATGGTAGCGGGACTCCGAACCCTGAGGTTGAGGAGCTACAACGCGATGATGTTTTATTACTTATTGGAGATCAGATTATGGATCCGATAGAGCATCCTAACGCAGGACCAGATGATGTTCATATTGAGGATGTAGCGGTTAAGGATGCTGTCCTAGAAGGGATTGTTGTTGAGGAGGATCCCGTGGAGGATCCTGACAAGAATGAATAAAGGACCACTGTGGAATTGATAACCATGGTTAGAGCGGCTACCAGAGGTAGGACTGGTCGGTCACTACCGGAGGTTCATTCAAGTTTGTAAAGATAGTAGCCCCTTTAACGCGACTTACTCCTAAGACTGAGAAGTTCGAATAGACAGAGAAAAGCGAGAACAACTTTTAAGAACTGAAGCAAAGGTTGGTGACGACCCCTATGTTGGCGTTGCCGGATGGAAAAAGGAGATTTGTGATTTGTAGTGACGCTTCGCATAAGGAATTTGGGTGCTTCTTATACAGCACAACAAGATAATCGCGTCCGCGTCAACACAATTAAGGGAATATAAAATTCGATATCCCCGCCCATGAGCTTAGGCTCGTGGCAATAGTTTTACCCTAAAGATTGGAGGCACTACTTGTATGGAGAGAAGTGCGGGATTTACACAAACCATAGGAGCTCTAGTGCATTTTCACGCAGAAAGAGCTCAACATATGCCCGAGGAGGCGGTTAGAGCTAATCAAGAATTATGATTGGGAGATTCTTTATTATTCGGGGAAAGCCAATATGGTGGTTGATGCCCTTAGTAAAAAGGAGAGACTCAAGAGGTTAATGTCTTTGGGAAAGTTGATAAGAGATTTTGAAAAAAATGGAAATAGATATGAAGGTAACTGGAGCCGGTACCGAAAAGCTGTTTGAGATTGCAATACAGTCCGAATTATCGGAAAAGAACATATTGGGACAGAAAAAGTGATGAATGAAGGCAGAGAGCCAACAAATAGATATGAGATTAATACCGAGAAAGATGATAAGGGAATAATGAGGTATTCCTATAGAATTTGGATTCCAAATGTTCAAGAGCTTAAAGATGAGATCTTAGATGAAAGTCATAGTTCAAGGAATAAGATTAAGGGCAAACCCTGAATGTGATAGTCAGGGAGGACGCCATCAAGATAGAAGGAACCCATAACATAATGAAGTGGAAAATGAGGATTTTAACGTATAAGATAACCCCAAGTATGGGAGAAGGATGAAACATTTCATACTAAGGAAACGGAAAGTCGAGTAAGGAAAGGAGACCCGAGATGGTACTCCTATACGACAATTCATGGACCTGTCTAAAAAGAACTTAGAATATTATCCCCAACCACCACCTTGAGGAAACAATGCGGTAGGAAATTCTTTCATGACCTTTAAGTCGCTAAGCTCTCAGAGTTCCAAGGAACAGGTTGACCCAGTCGAGGCAACAGCCTGGCTAAAGGAAATAGAGGAATCATTTGAGATTCTAAATGATTGACGAACCACAAAAGACTGTTTTTGTCACTTACCCTCCTAAGAAAGAGACCATCCGCTGGTGAAAGACCAAGGAAGGCACGGAGCAAGAGATTATAATAAACTGATTTAAGTTCAGTCAATTATTTTCGGGAAAGTAATTCCCAAAGATAAGGAGATAGTGTAAAAGCTTTAGAGCCAGAACAAAGGTAGACAAGTATGATAAATTATGAATCTAAGTTGTAAAAGTTGTCAAGATTCGTTCTGAGGACACGAATCCAGAATGACGGGATGTTTGAAATCAATGCTTATGTTGTGTTGGTTCATGAAATAATGATAAGAGAAAGGAAAATAAAAAGAAACTGAAGTGGAAGGGAATATAACGGCAATAGAGTTTGAGGAATGATAAGGGAGTTGGGTATGAGGAAACCCTAAAGACTCGTAGCAATAGAAATAGAAAAGTATGTAATCGTCAGGATGAGGGTGATTCACCATGAGTTCAATTGATGGTGGAACGTATAAGAGATACATATATATTATCCCCTGTAAGTTGGGAGGATTCGAAGAAACCTTGAGATAGTTCGAAGGATAAATAATGAGACGCGGATAGACTGAGGAGACAAGAAAGTAAGAAATTAAGAAAATTGGATGAAGGAAGTGACCTTCAAGAATGTGAAGTGTAAGACCGGTGGCTTGATACCCAGGAAGGGAGACGCCAGGTATGAAAGATATCCCAACATTGAGATGACTGTTGAGATAAACAACAAAAGTAAATAAGGATTTATTAAGAAGAAGTTCACGTTGAACACGACCAATATCTTCCAGATCATCCATGTGATCATTACCAAATCAGGAAAGAAAAGTGGATAACCATTTTTATCTTTTGGAGGCCATGTGGATTGACCTTAACTTGAATAAGGATGCTATTGTGAAATTCGGTATAGACTATCGAGGTGGAAATGATTGAATAAGATACCCTTATCAGGGATATATGACTTTATTTATCCATGGAAGGATGCTTGTACCTTTTTAAAGGTGGAATTAAGGATAGAACATCGGTAACTTAAAACGAATCCTAGGGGAATGCATAAAGGTTGGCATTTCACCCTTAATAGGGATAGTATGAGTTTTGACAGTATGAATTGGAAAGGATTAAGGTAATAATAACCTTTAAGGATCAGTGGAGAAATTTTTTCAGAAGTATATAGACTATGATTCTGGTATTAGTAAATGGTATTTTGATATGCCCTGTATCTAGGGAATACAGGAGGAACGATTGAAGGATAACCTTAGAGATTTTACAAGGAGAAAGGTAATATTTAAAATTCTCAAGAATAAAAATGTTGATAAAGGAAATATGACGTAATTATAATGATGCCAAGTGGGGCACGTGTTAAACCACGAGAAAGTATGGATCGAACCAGTAATGGTCGAAATTGTTCAGGGCAATTAGGACTTAAGATAAAAGATGTTCTAAGTATGATTGAGAGTCAGTCGTGACAGTGATTAACCTATAAAGACTGAGGCAATAACTTATGGAAAAATGGTGATATTTTTTTTACTCATCAGATTTTAAGGAATACATCTTCACAAAAGCAGTGATTGAAATAAGGTAGAAAATTTATTGGAGGTGGTTAAAATGACATTGACTATAAGGAAATTTTAATATCAGGAAAGGCCAAAGAGGTGGCCGACACTTTAAAGGTAAGAGGATAATTATAGGCGCTTGTGCCAGAGGAATACAGTGATGATGGTTAAAACTGTGAAGGTTGTATTATGGTTTGGAAGATTGACATTCCTTCTGATGACTGTGCAATACCCAACCGTAATAGTAGTTGGTAAAACTTTAATTCGTGTAATCGCCATGAACGGGCTATCTATCTTAGGAGGTCCTATCTTGGGATAAGCCAGGACCATGTTTCCAAAAGGACTAGACGAACCTTTGAGTTAAGTCTTCTATTTAAGGCATATGATTAAGAATGGTATTAACCTGCTATCGTTGCTTTGATTGAAACTCTTCTGCAATTTTATCTGCTTCATGTCATGAAAGTACGTCAGAGTTTGGAGTGTTCTTCATGAATTGTGATTGGTGGTTATGTTAACTCCTTAGGAGAATTAGATATGATATGAATGGACTCTGTATGGTTAGCTATTAAAACTTCATGGAAAGCGAATGACTACAGTAGGTCAACGGTGGGCCATAGTAATGCAGCAATGATTCTGCGAGTAATGAGCTGATTACAACCGTGAGAGTTGTATTGGAATGGATGTTGAGATTGAGTACCACTAAACGGGTCGTGGTAGTGTATAAGTTATCATTGATAGACTAATTAAGTAGAGTATCTACCTATTGAATATTTATTCCCTCTTATGAAAAGAGAGTCGTATTACTATATGAGGAAGGTTGCGGTGCAAGCATAGAACTCTAGTAACGGTGATGTCTAAAATGAGATCCCAGGTTCGATTTTCGAAATCGAGGGAGTTTTAAAGGTGATTGTGTATAAGCTCGAGGAAGAGCATGGGTCCATAGAATGATTTTCGGAATAGAAATATTTAGGCATGGGAAATACGATGCTATAATACTTGATGCTGATATAAATACGTATATGTTTTGTTCTCCTATGACAAACCTCTATAGTTCAGAGGTAGGTTCCAAGCCAGATATTTTGTGGCAGTATATTTTTTTTTATATATACAATTCTCTTCAGTTCGTTCTTTTCTCTTCTTTTCATTTCATGTAAGTTGAGAAGAACAACCCTTCCAGAATGGGAGGTATTGCCGAATGACTGTCTATCTGTGTGATAGAAGCCTAGTAGGATTCCAACTATTGTTTAATTGCTTGTCAAGTACTAAAGGCTGGCCACCTTCTGTACTAACTATGCGAGATAACAAGTGTTCATGATCATAGTGATCTCTCAATAAATTCTTTTACTTCTATATGAAGGATTAAGCTTTCAAAAATAGAAACAGCTGAAAAAGGAGTAGTAAAGTTATGGTGGTATTCAGAATGGGAACACATTCGTAATACTAAGGTTGACGTGGTTATTAAAAAGGTTATAGAACGCTAACGAGCAAAAGTGTAACCAGTATAATATTATGTACGGAAGAGAGTAACGACTACGAACTGGAAAAGGATGGGTAGTGAGAAGCAAAAGATATAATGCTAGAAGCTATGATGAGAGCCGGTTCAATAGACTTGAAAGAATCTGGAATGATCACTTAACGCAGATTAAGTTATCTCACGATAATCGATCGTATGTTAGTATCGAGGTATCGCCTTATGAGATCCTTGAGGGAAGACAATGTCGATCTCCCTTATGTTAGGATGAAGTTGTAGAGCGCAAGATGCTCGGACCCGCAGTAGTCCAAAGGACCAAGGATATAATAGATCTAATCAGAGGACGGCTGGTAGTAGCCCAAGATGGACATAAGAAGTATGTTGAATTGACACGAAAGGACAAAGAATAGGAAGTAGGGGACCTAGTGTTGTTATAGGTATTCCCTTGGAAAGGAAGGATGAGGTTCGGAAAGAAATGAAAGCTAAGTCCACGAATTGTTGGACCCTTGGATATATTAAGACATATTGGGAAGTTAGCATATGAGCTAGCCCTACCCCCGTACATGTAGCAAGTTCATAACGTGTTCCACGTATCAATGTTAAGGAAATGTAATTCAGATGCCGGACAAATAGGGGCATATGAGCGCATAGACATGCAACCAGAAGTAACCTATATGGAGCAACCAGGAAGGGTTATAGATTGAAAAGGAACAAGTGCTTAGGAGAAGGGTTATCAAACTAGTCAGAGTTTGATGGTAGAACCACAACGTGGGAAAATTTACTTGAGAGTTAGAAAGTGCAATGCTAAGAAAGTATCCCTATTCATTTTTATTTGATTCCGGGACGGAATCCTTTTAAGGAGGGGAGACTGTAATAACCCCAATTTTTGGAATTTTTGAAACACGGATGAATAGTAACTTTTGCTGATGATGCTGATTAAGAAAAATTATCAGACCACGCTATATAGGAGTACTGTTATGGAAATTCTAATATCGTATTAGTATTCCATAAAGTAAATAAGTGTATGTAAAGATCGTCAGAATCCAATTCCGAACACTTTGATTTTTCTCGAAAATCCACCAGATACCGAAAGAATTGAGTATAAGGTAACATGATTAAAGGGATTTAAATTCAAGGATTATAAGAGAGGATTATAAAAAGGAATATAATATATTGAGAAAGGTTAAGGGAACCCAAGTAATAAGATCCCGGGTATGATCCCTCAAACGATCAACGAGAAAGAGAGTTAAGCGAACCGTAAAACAAATAAACGTCCAAGGGGTAAGCACATGCAAGTAACATGAGAAGGAAGCTTCTAATATAAGCTAAAACATGTGGTTAGAAGCAAGGTGACATCATCACACCACAAGAATGAGACATGTGGCAAAGTAGTGATGCAAGCAATGACATAAGCAAGTGAAAACAAGATATTTAGCCAATAATTAACCACAACCATGCATTCTTTGCACAAATATCAAGGCAAGACAAGCAAGCAAAAGCTCTCCCCCATTTCTTTCTTCTTCCATTCGGCCTTTTCAAGAAATGAAGAAATAGATTTTCAAAACTCAAGTTCTAGGCCATGGAAAATTACAAGGTTTGTTTCCTTGGATCCTATATTTCATAACTTAGTTATACCATGAGTTTAAGATCAAGATTCCATGGTTTGCATAGCTAATCCACTCATCAAATATGATGATGAATAGTAGTGAATAGTAACTTACTTTGATTTTCTTGATTTTCATGAAAGCTTAAGGTTGATTAAGCATAGATCAAGGTTCCTAGAGGCTTGTTAGTGACTACCCACTCTCCAAGGAAGGTATAAACTCTTGAACCCTTAGTTTTAAGTTTGGTTTGTTTGGATGATAATAGTGCTTAGATGAATGGGTTTAGTTTGATGTTGATGGATGTTGGATTGTTGTTGAATTGGTGATGATTTGGTGTAGTTTAAACTTTGGAAATCGTTAGGTTATAGCCGTCGTAATGCCCGATTTTCTATAAACTGTTTTGTGATTAACTGTTGGACCCGAACACCCATTTCTATAAACTAACCACTTCCATGCTTAGATAGGTTATGTTTCAAGCTTCGTTTTGATATGTGGTTTGCTTGAATCCGATGTACGGTTTAGGAGAAACGACCGTTTTAAGTAACGGTGTTTCGCGAACGAACCTTTACCCCTTGCCTTACTTTGAAACCTTAGTTAAGGCCCTTAAATGACTAATTGGAGCATGAAACATTTATGTAGAGTGTGTTAGGCAGTTGATAAGACACTCGCGAAAGAATCGCCTTAAAACTCGTAATGGTTAAATTATTAAAAATAGTGGAGCCGAGGGTACTCGAGTGACTTAAGAGAATCAGTAAGCGCAAAACGAGCGTTAGAGTCTGAGTTGGTTAGAGTATAGATTTTCAAGTGACTTTGGTTTAATTCCAACTTACTTGTTGCTTATAGGTTACCAGACTCGTCCTGAGCCATTCGTAACCCCCAGTCGCTCAGGCAAGTTTTCTACCCGTTATACTGTTGTTGTGATGTATATATGTATATGCATTATCTTGTGATAGATGCATGTTGGTTAATTAGCAAATTTTGCGATATATTGAAGCATGCTGATATGGTATATATATGCATGCCTGTTTCGTATTCTTGCCATATATATCTGTTGGTTCAGTTGATAATACCTATGCTAGAGAATAGCGGTAATTTGCATATACCCTTAGTATAGGGACCCAAAGGTGAAAACATTTTCTAAAACCGGGAGTCGAGGATCCCGAGTAGATTATATATATATATATATATGGTTATATATATATGGTTATAGTTTTCAAAACTATTAATCGAATAAGGTTTATTCGATAACTTTATTTTATTTAATGAATATTATTACGAATATTCATTCGAGGACTTATGACTCCTTTTATTTTATTATTTGAATAATATTTGAATATTCATTCGAGGGCTTATGACTCAGTTTATATTATTTATTGATTAATATTTGAATATTCATTCGAGGGCTTTTGACTCTTTTATATTATTTATTGAATAATATTTGAATATTCATTCGAGGGCTTATGACTCAGTTTATATTATTTAATGAATATTATTTGAATATTCATTTGAGGATCTATGACTCCGATTATTTGCTGAGATATATTCTTTATTTTATTAAAGAATAATGTTTCGATAATCAAACTTATTTTCGATTATTCAAATAAAGATTGTACTTTCATATAAGTATATCTTTGGTTATTTAATACTCATTTCAAGTATAAGTCTTACAACTTCTACTTCAATTATTTGTATAAAGATTATTCTTTATGGGAATATTATTTAAATAATAATATTCAGACATTTTCTAAATATATTGGGACTGATTTACTTCATTAAATCAGCATTACTCCAAACACTCTTTAAAGTGTTTTCGAGTCTTCAAAATGATTTTTAAAAGTTAGAGCGGATCCCAAAACTCATTTTTATATTTAAGATCTTCCTTTTAAAGGGGATTTAAATACTCGTTCAAAACCTGAGGGATCTGGCTCTATGGTGTATTTTATATTTGCAACAAGGTTGCTGTTTTGATAAATGAATTGATTACTTGCCCAATGTTCGGGAAGTAAGCCCATCTAATTGAGTCGGCATAAGCGACAGGCCGGGGTACGGTCTATCAAAGTGTAAGTGGCTGGGTGGCAGTCCATCAACGCGTGAGTGGCCGGGTAACGGTCTAGCGCGAGGTCCTAATGCGGCCAGGGTGATGACCGGTGAGGAATTCATCCATCTACAGTAGAAAAGGTTACTTATTGGTATCTTTGCCTGATCAGCAAGATATCTGGTTTATGCCAAAATTCTTTTCCTTTCCAAAATTCATTGGATATTATAACTCTGTTCATACTTTACATGACAGAGATTTTCAGGAAATGTATGAGATATATATATATATATATGGATATATATATCAGGACTTAATGAAGTATCTCGTAACTTCATTATTTATAATGATATTTCAAAGATTGAATCTATTCAAGTCTTATCTTGTAGTCTCATCTGGGTGATGAACTTTGAAACTGATTATAACTTGAACGGTGGTAGTTCAAGTAGTATTTGGATATAAAGTATATTGGAGTATCTTGTAACTTCATTTTTTTTAAACTTATATCTAGTAAATGATTATCTTATGCATGACAAAGATTTTCAGAAAAACGTTGAGACAAGGTTAGATATATGAGATCACCTTGCAACGGTATTTTTATACAGTTATACACTGGAACTCTGTGTGTATTATGCATGGAAGAGGACTTCCAAGATTTTGAAAAGTATATATGTATATATACTGAATATTTTGCGACTTCATCGCATTAAGATATCAACTTGGTTCATTTCTTTTGACCAAGACTTTCATGAGTACTATGAGAAGGCTCATATATTGTTAATCATTATACATATTATTTTGGTGGGCTTGCTGCTCACCCTTGCTTTCTTCTTTCATCACACAACATCAGATAGATAAGATGAACCGGACCAAGCTCCCGATTCGCAAGAGGTTAGGAGATGTTCCGCAGTTTTCTAGAAGCACTGATGCCGCCGTAGCTGAGGTAGGAACTACCAATAGGCTAGGCTTTCAACTTCTGATGTACCAGATTTATGTATATTTATGAATTGTAATCATGGCAAAGAAATGTAAATTTAGTCAGAAAACCTTTTAAGGTGTATTGGCAGATAATTGTGGAATATAAGGACTTGTGATTATTTTTTGGATGTTCATCTCTGAGACTATAACGTGTGGTGTGTGTGTTTATTGTGGGGTCACAGTGCAGAGTAGTTGAGTAATTATTAAGATTGGATGTTATTAAGGGAAATGGAACTCGTGACGACCCGGATCCCCGACCCCGGATCTGGGGGTGTTACACTCATCCATCAGCACCTACCACCTCTACACAAACACCTCAAAGTTCTCAACCTCAACCTTCTGATCCTACAGTGCAGCCTTTATCTTCCAAACCCAAGAGGACTAAGAAAGTACCTCAGACTCAACAGAAGAGAAGGAGAATTATTCTTCGAGATGAATCAGATGCTGAGGAACAGGTTCCTACATCAGAACCTGTTGTTGTAGAAGCTGAGAAGGTTTCTTCTCATAAAGATACTGTAACTGGGAGTTCTAGGCCCCTCAAAAGGCTTAGAAAGTTAAATTCTGATGATAAAGCTCCTACAGTGTCTCCACTTTTGAAGAAAGTAAAGAAACGGAGAGCTCATAGGGACATAGTTGAGTCAGATTCAGATGTAGTGGAAGCAGCTAAGGAAGGGGATCAGGAATCTCTGATCTCAACAGAACCAGTTGTTATTAAATTACTTCCTTCTACACAACCAGAAACTGCACAACAAGAAACTGCTCAAGCTAATATACCTACACTTCCTATGTCACCTATAGTTGATCTACTATATACTGAAGAACCAGGTACAAGTACTGAAATTGATATTCATAACTTGATTGTGCCTGAGGTTTTGTACTTGGAAGCTCCACCAATTCAACTCACTCCACCAACAACATCAATTTTGGATGTTGATCAGAACCTGGCTGCAGATCAAAATTTAGAGGATGATGTTGAAGCCTCTGTAGCCTCACATACTGCTATTTTATCCGAGGATGCTGATACTGCAGATTCTACAAGTTCTGATGCTGATAATAAAGAAACTAATGGTGAAGCAGCTGCTAATTCAGATGCTGATGCAGCTGGTCCATCAAGACATGCACCTCAACAAACTGTTCATAAAGCTGATTTAGTCAAGAAGTTTGTTACAGGGGAAGCACCAGTACCTTGGAGTGAAACTCCTAGAGGAAAGGAGTGGACTAAAGAATGGAACTCAGTTAGTTTTGTTCCTTCTGAAAAGATTCTTGATGAGCATCTTGTAAAAGCTGATGAAATGTTAATAAATGATGATTTCAAGGCACAGCTGAGAGTTACTGCATTGAGTACAAGGCACTTTCAAGGTCAACACTCAATAACTCATGACAAGGTGAACAAAATTCAGGAAGCTCTGATCAAGCAAGATATGAATGTGAAACTTGAAAAGAACAGATTTTTCAAGCCAGCCTTTGACATAATTGCCTACATTGAGAAAACTCAGGAGAAGCAACAAACTCAAATTGAAGAAGTTCTGCAGAATCAAGCTTCTCACCAAAATCAACTCAATGAGATCCAATCCTCAGTGGAATTGCTTATCTCTCTTCTATTACCTGCTAATGCCAAAAAGGGGGAGAAAGTGATTAAGTCCAAATGCAAATCTATTCAGACACTGAAAGGAAAGGATGATGGAAATGATGACCAGGGAAACTCTGATAAGGGTAGAGGTCAAGGTCAAGGCAAAGGATTTTCATCAAGTAAAGCTAGAATTACAAGTCAAGGAACAAGTTCTGATACTGGGAGAAGAATAAGTTTTGATACCGGTAAAAGGATAAGTTCTGGTGAACATCTGGAACTTGATGAAGAAATTTCAAAACAGTTATTTCTTAAAGAAAATCCAGGAACGGACTTTGAGAGTCTAAAGGAAGAGAAGCTAGGCTCAAAGCAGAAGGTGTCAAGACAAAATCTAAAACTTCTGTTGTTGAAAAGAAATTTCTGAAGCCTAAGGGTATTGTGATAAAGGAAAGAACAAGTTCTGAGGCAACCAAGGCCAAATCACAAATGGAAATTGATCCAAGGTCCAAGGGCAAAGAAAAAGTTGATGAACCTGTAAAGGTTTATATGCCAGTCATGGATGAAGAAATAACTGATGATGAAGAAGATGCTAATATTACTCTAATGCATAAGAAGATTTTTCAAACAACCTCTGACATGTCTCATGTTGTTCAGAATCAAGATGTAGTAAGTTCTGATATGACAGTGAAGCAAGCAACCTCTGACATAACTCAAGTTGGCTTGATATCAGAAGATAAGGAAAAGGAAACCTCTGACATTGCTCATGTTAAACCTTCAAAAATACTCCTACCAGGATTCACCAAAGCTAAACAGGCTCAACCTTTGAAGACTGTAACAAGTGGTTTTGAAGCAAGAGTTGTTACAGGAAAGGAAGCAAGTGCTGCAGGGTATTTAAAGTCTCAAATTCAAAGACAAAAGGAGCTTTATTCTGTAAAGTCTGACAGCACATATGGTCCCAAGTACAGAGATCACAAAGGTGATATTGTCGATATGAAGCCTAACTCTGCTAGGATTATAACTACTTTTCTGGGTTATAAAGCTGTGGAATTCAATCTAGAGTCTGACAAGGCATATCTGATAAGACTAGATCAGGAGATAAGAAAAGCTAAGATAAATGATCTCAGAGCAGCTATTTTTCAAACTGGAGAAGATACAGCTGAATTGATAAATGCTAAAAGGAGGATTGTCAATGAACTTGAATATGCAGAGAGATGTTTGTTGAAGAACTATCTCAGGACAACTACTAATATCAAAGGGATCAGAAATTGAAAGTGAAGCCAAGTCAAAGATCTACAACTGCGTAAATTTTGAAGTTTATACAGACTGAAGTTATTATCAGAAGTTAAAGATGGTAAAGCTGAAAGGACTCTAAGTTGTAGTTATCTAGTCAAATTCTCATGCATTTTTACTTAATGTTTTTGACATCATCAAATATCTGTTGAACTTGTATATTATGTTAATTTAAAAGTTGGGGGAGATTGTTGGATATACTTGATAATGTCATGTGTAATATGATTTGTGTTTAGTTTTCAGATCTTACTTAACAGGACAAATCAATACTTAACTGGAAATCATCACTTATACTGAAGATAGAACTTAAGATATCAGAACTTAAGTTATCAGAACTTAAGTGATCAGAAGATATTTATCAGGAGATAATATCAGGACTTAAGATGACTTTTAGATAAGGCAGGCGGCTGATTGAAAGTGAAGAAGATCGAGACTAAGACAGAAAGAATTGTGCATAAAGAAGGAATTCTATGAAGAATAGAATACTTGGAAGAAAAGATAACTAGTTGATAAATTTTAGGAAGCAGAATTATATTCCATATCAATTAGAAGATTATCTTGTAACTGTGTAGTATATAAACACATGCATAGAGTTTACACTTACGATTATCGAAGTTATTATTCTTTGTAACTCTAGCAGCTCTCGCGATAATTTGTTCATCACTGAGAGAGGACAGTTCCATATTGTAACAGAGTTTATTGTGTTGAATAAAATCTGTTTTCTGTTACTTGAGTTCTTATATTCGATTTGATTGTGCTAAACACTGTATTGAACCCCCGTCTACAGTGTGTGTGACCTAACAGATGATATCGTCTTTGGTTCTATAAATGAAAAGCTTTGCCAAAGATTTTCCAAGCTTATGCAGAGTGAATATGAAATGAGTATGATGGGGGAATTAAGTTACTTTCTTGGACTTCAAGTCAGTCAAAGAAGTGATGGGATCTTCATCAGCCAAACTAAAGATGTCAAAGATTTATTGAAAAAGTTTGGTATGGTTGATTATTCACCTGCATCTACACCTATGTCTACAACAACAAAGTTAAATGAAGATAAAAAGGACAAAAGTATAGATATTTCAATCTATAGAGGGAGGATTGGATCATTGCTTTACTTAACTGCAAGTAGACCATACATCATGTTTGCTACATGTTTGTGTGCAAGATTTCAAGCCAATTCAAAAAAATCAAATTTGATGGCTGTAAAGAGGATTTTCAGATACTTGAAGGGGACTCCAAACTTGGGATTATGGTATCCTAAAGGAACTGGGTTTGAAGCTGTTGGCTATACAGATGTAGATTTTGCTGGATGTAGGGTTGGCAGAAAGAGCACTAGTGGAAGTTGTCAGTTTCTTGGACAAGGACTTGTATCCTGGTATAGCAAGAAACAACAATCTGTGTCAACTTCTAAAGCAGAGGCTGAATATATAGATGCAAGAAGTTGTTGTGCTCAAGTGCTTTGGATTAGAAATCAGCTAATGGACTATGGCTTAGTGTTACACAAAATTCCAATTATGTGTGACAATACTAGTGCTATATCTATAGTGGCTAATCCATTTAATCATTCTAGAACAAAGCACATTGATGTAAGGTACCATTTTATTAGAGAACATGCTACAAATGGTTCCATTGAGCTCATTTTTGTTCCAACAGAAAAACAATTAGCTGATATTTTTACTAAACCTTTGGATGAAGCAACTTTCACTAGACTTGTAGGTGAAATTGGAATGCTTAATTCTTCATCCCAAGGCAAGAACGCAGCTACTGTTTTGCAGCAGATTAATTTATAGTAAATCAAAATTAATTTGATTTAATTGAAAATTAACTGAAATATGAATTATAAATATTTCAAAAATCTCTGCATATTTATTCTTCAAAAACAAAATTCAGCTTGGAAATTTTCAAAATTCTAAGAAAACTGTCTAGCTGTTAATTTACATTCTTAATATGTAAAATTAACACAAGGCATAATCAAAGAGATCAAAAGTATATAGAGAACTGAGTTCTCGATAAGTCTAACTAAATTATCGACAAGTCATTTTAAGATTTCTCGAGTGAGTTCTCGATAAGCTTTATTATGACTTATCGATAAGTCATTGTAGAGTTCTGTATAAGTGTAAACATACAGAGTTCTCTACAAGTATCTTTTTAGACTTATAGATAACTCAGAACTAAAATAATTTAATTTAATAAATTATTTTGGTAAAATACTTTTGGCAAAATTATTCTGATTTTATTTTGAATTTATTCAAATAAAAATTGGAAACAATTCAGTCCATTTTGGACAAACTGGGTATTCATTTGACATCTCGATAAGTTTATTTTTAGTTCTCTACAAGAATAAATAAAATGACTTATCGATATGTATTTCATTTCTTAAAACGACTTCTCGATAGACTAATTCCAAACGTCTATTTTTGACTTCTCGACAAGTCAATTTCTTTAACTATAAATACCCAAACATCTCGATACATATACATACTTACATCTTCAAGAACTCAAGTGACCTAGCTTTTCAATCCAAAACCGATTTCTCTCTCGTTTCAACTCCTTTCTCACTAATTTTTCTTACCCATTCACTCTCACTAAACAACAATGGCACTCAATATTGTTAGAGCTACTATCCCAGAGAAAGGAACCAATTACCTAGCTTTTATTGATACTAACCAAGCCCCTGATAGTTTCAAGGGGTTTGTGAAATTCTTGTCTGAATCTTACATTGTAGGAGCTTTAACTGCTAATCCAGTCTTGTACTTGGATGTTCTGCATGAGTTTTGGACAACAGCTGTGGTAAGGACTGTTATGAATGACGACTCTGTATCTTTGGTGGTAACTTGCATAATTGGAGGCCAACAGATAGAGTTCAATGAACAAGATATGAATATAGCTTTAGGTCTACCAACTGCAAACTTAGTGGAGGTGCCGACCCAGGATGAACTGACCGAGTTCATGGATTTCATTAACTATGATGGAAGAATCAACTTGTCAAGCTCGAACAAAACAAACTTAAGGAAGGAATGGTCCTTTATATTTGATTCTGTAGTGAGGGCCTTTACATGCAGGAAGACAGGGTATGACAACATTTCAAGTGTGGTGCAGAAGCTGGTGTACTCAATAGCCCACAACAGACACTTGCATGTTGGTCTATTGATCCTGGAAGAACTTGCAACCAGGTTGACCATGCCCTAACCTGCTAGAGATAAGGAAATATTCTTTCCTAGATTTATAATTTCTACTTTAAATCATAAAGTAACAGACATACACTTGTTGAATGGTATAGATAGCACTAATATAAGCAATTGTAAGCAAGTGTCCAAAATAATATTTGGTTCACTTACTATAAAGAACAAGGTAAATGTAAGTCTAAAAATCAATCCATTCATGATGGAGAGGTTTAGGATTTACCCTTACCCAATGCCTAACATTAGATCAAATGCACAGTCTAGCACAACTATGGTTCCTGCACCTGTAGAAGCACAAATACAGGAAAACCAACAGGGACCTTCCCAAGTTGAAACCATTTCTTCACAACCATTAGCATCTAGGAAACCAACCACTTCATGCTCACAAAAGGATGAAGTGAGTAAAAAGAAGAGAAATAAGATAACCCTCACAGTAATAGATGAGAGTGGTGAGGATCAAACAGAAGCTGAGTCACCATGGGTAAAAAGGACAAAGAAGGCTAATAAATCTGAGCTGACCACTCAAACCACCTCTGTATCCTCCCAAAAGGATGTAGTTATAAAAATAGGGACAAAATAAACTCTAGATATATCCTCTCAACATGGTGTGTCTATTGAAAAGAGCATGCTTCCCAGTGCACCCTGTACAGAGTCTGCACAACCAACACTTGAACAAATTCAAGTGTATGGTAGAAGAATAAGGATGGCACACACAGTGAGAGAACATCTATTGAAGCTCCCTCATCCATTCAGGGGGAGCTTCCAACACTCACTTCTGAATAACAAATCTTAATCTCACAAATTTCTTCTTCCATTCAGCACTTGAATCCATTTCTCAAGTGCAAGCTAAATCAAATGACTTGGTTCAAGAAACCTTGCTCACCACCCAGAAACTACAATTAGATGGTGAGAGGCTACTAGCTGGGGTAGACCTTGATGACACCATCAAAACCATGGGGGATTCATCAGTTTTTATTGAAGACCCCATGGATGTTACAAATGCACCTTCATGTGCAAACCAGCCTTCACATGCTGTTAGGTTTTAGGGTAGTACTCCTGAGGGGGAGCTATCTAAATCCTCTCCAATTCAATTGGAGGTTCCTGTTCAAGGAATAACTCCTCTCAAAACCCTAGCAAAAATTGCATTAGCAGTTGATGCTAGGAGTACAATTGTCAATGATCCTGTCATGGAGGAGGCAAATGTAGCACATTCAGGTGACAGTGTGGTGCAAGACACACAAGGGTTTGAGCCTGGTGCACATGACAGTAACCCAATCAAATCCCCTCCAATTCAATTGGAGGTTCCACAGCTAGTGTGGAACAACAACTTGTTATAATTATAGTACCTACTGTGAGTCAAACTGTGACATCTATCATAGGTGGTTTAGATCCCTCACACCAAGCTTCAACCTCACAACCTCAACTACCATATCTTGTCTCCAACTGGCTCCAAGAAGCTGCACCTCAATCAAATCTTGAAGAGTTCATGATGTATCAGCTTTTGCCAAAATTTCTCAATAGTTACTGACATCTGATATGTCTAACCAGGACTATCAATCCACTATGCTCTCCTATCAAATAGATGTCCAAGAACAACAAGACAAAATTATTAATGAAGTTGAACAGGATGGCAACTGTGATGCATGGCTAAACAAGGACTACAATTTGGAGATGGAGGGTGTTTTAGCTAAGTTCAGGGAAGATTATTTGACTATTTTGGGCAGCAATGCTAAAGCACTGACTCCTGGTGAGGTCTATGATGCAATCAATGAAGTTTCCAAGGCTCAACTTAAAAATTTCCATCTCTTTGGAAAAGCTCTAGAACTCAGATTGATTGGTCATGAGGATAGGGTGAGGAAAATGGTAAATGAGAAGATATATGAGATTATACCTTCTTAGGTCAAGATCACCTCAAAGTTTCAACACTTTGCTGACCAAATGAAAAGACTAGATTTGATCACTATGGAAAAAGATATCAAAATCCTCAGACAATCTTTCATTGCCCTTCATGAAGTAGTCCAACAGCAAATCACCAGTGCAAATGACACAAAGGTCAAACTGGAACAGCTTCACCAGAACAGGTATAAGCCTTCTGCTTTGCTTATAGATGGCATCAAACAAGCTGTGGAAGCAACTTTTGGCTCATCAACATCTATCAGTTCTTATCAACCTGCCTTAACCTCAACAAATCTTCAAATACAAGCACTTCAAGGTCAAGTCAACACTTTGCAAACTTCAAATGACCAACTCACAGCTCAGGTGCATGCTCTCACAACATTGGTGAAAAGTCAACATGCTGACATTTAAGCCTTGGTGGACTCCCACAAGCACCTTCAAATGCAAAAGCCATCATGGGACAACTAAACATTCCACTTCCTGCACTCCCTGAGTCTATGAGGCTAGAACTGCCAACTCCCCTAATCATGCATTTCACCAAGACTAAGAGGGAGATAAAAGTTAGGATTCAACAATCCAAGGATGCTGAAGCTAGGATTCAACAATCCAAGGATGCTGGCAAGTCAAAAGAAGTGATCTCTACAACTCAGCATAGTCAAAGCTCTGCAACAGCTCAAATTACTCATGATATTGGAAAAGAAAGGCTCTTGAAAGCTGTAGAAGGACCTCGTCAAGATAATGAATTTAATGAACTTCTGACAGTTTTGAAGAGGTTTCTCCACAACAATTATGTTACATACAAGAAAGCTTTGGCCAACAACATAAACTTTCTTAGAGTGGTGCTAGTCAAAGTTGACAACTTTCTAGAAAAGATAATAGTGGCAAATGTAAATGACTGTGGACTGGATAGATGTCCCTAGGTCTCTCTCTACAATCTTCAAAAACTGAGAGCATCTGAGATGGATGTAATAATTGACAAAGTATACAGAGTCATTCCAGAGGACACCCAGCTGCTAAAGGAACTCAAAAATACTCAGATAGCTGCTTTTTTTGAAGCCTATCTTCATCCAAGCAGGAGGATTACCTACATATGTCCACAAACCAGAAAGTGCAGACACTTCACAGTTCCTAAACACTGTGTGGGGAATGACTTTAGATTGATCATGACCCTTGAAACTGATCTAAAGACCAAAATAAACAAAAAGCCTGAAGATGAGGAAATGATCAGGATCTTGGGGAGATATCTGTAAAATGTTGAGACCAGGTTGCTCACAACAAACTACAATTTAAAGGAAGACAGGGATGATGATGAGCACAAGCATGATAAACAAAAGCCTTCTGGCTCAAATCCAAATCAATCCTCAAGGACAACTAATAGCAAGGATAAAAAGCAAGAAGAGAAAAAGGATGATGATAAGAAGAGAGGAAGTGAGAGGAGAAGCCAAAAGAGACCAGATGGCTCAGAACCACATCAACCACAACAAACCCTAAAAATCCAAATAACTCAAGCTTAACCCCCAAAGCCAAAAAACTCCAACATTAATCCACCTCAAACCTCTAAGACAAAATTCCCATACAAACAAACTGCAAACACCTTTCTAAAATTACCAATCACCTCAAGCCAAACATCTCTCAAGAAAATCACAAACCTACCTTCTATCAAACCATCACTCAAAATCAACTACAAGTCTGTTGGGGGGAAACCTAAGAAAGCCAAGCCTACAGAAAAAGTAAAAGTCACTGAAAGGGCCATCTGAAATTATTTCAAGCAAAATGATTTTCTACCTTTAAATTGGTGTATCTCAAGTGAAGATTATTTTCAACAACTAGCTGAGAAAATAGTTAGAGTCTGAGTTGTAACTCTAAGGGAAGTTATAATTTATTATGAAGATGGGTCCTTCACATTTCTAGGCTGCATCCTAATGGACTCTCTCTATCCCACATAAATCAAGAGAGTGATAAGTTTATTAAAAGATAAGGATACTGCTATAAGAGCATGGAGATCTGTTTTGGATGAATGGTTGATTGAAATGGAGGAAAGAAGAGCAAGAAATAAAGCTGAATTTGGGGAGAGGATAAGGAAATATAATGAGGAGATTGAAATGTACATGAAAAGATCAGAAGAATTAAAGGCCAAAGGAATGAGCAGAATCTCTAAAGATGGAAAATTCCTAAACATCAAAGCTGGCAAATTTTCAAGATTTAGGATTGATTTGCTAAATGGTTCTCCAAAGGCAAACATACTTATACTTGTAGAAGTTCTAAGTGAGACACCTAACACAGAAGAACTTGAAATTCTTGTCTACTTAAAGGATCTCATTAGAGAAGAAGCAGAAGCAAAAATAGTCTTTACCTAATGCTTGTAACTATTTAAACTCTGTAAATCTCCTAATGTATAAAAGTTGTAATTGTGTCAATTTTTATGTATTAATCTTATTTTCTATTATAACTTGGGGTTAGTCTTGTTAACAGACATGAATTTGTGATAAGCAATGTTCTCACAAATTGGGAGAGATTGTTGTGCAAGACATGTCTGTATAATAACAAGACTAAGTCAAATTGACAACCCCAAGTAAGTTGTATTATAATCTTAGTTTGTATTTTGCATTGTAACAATAAAGTATGTAAAAATGTCAAAGAGCAAAATGGAGTCTTTTTCTTTAAACAATATCAAGCCTAAGAATTCTATCTGGGAGAAGATCAAGAAGATCATGCCTTAGAAGAATTATGAAGAAGCTTGGAGTTGAATAAATCTGTTTGAGAAAAATGGTCTAAGTCAAGATCTCTACAAGGCACAGATTTAGTGTTATAGATAAGTCATTCGAGAACTCCAGAATGAATTATAGAGAAGTCAGGAAAGCTATTAGAAAACTCAGAGATATCGACAAGCCAAATTGAAGACATGAAGATTGGAGATATCAACAAGTCATTTCTTCACTAGAGAACTCAGAGTTATCGACAAGTCAAATATCACTAGAGAACTCTGAGTTATCGACAAGTTAAATATCACTAGAGAACTCTGAGTTATCGACAAGTCAAAAATCACTAGAGAACTCTGAGTTATCGACAAGTCAAAAATCACTAGAGAACTCTGAGTTATCGAAAAGTCAATTAATCACTAGAGAACTCATAGACCTCTATAGGCCAAAGTGAAGACATGAAGTGAAGAGATCTCGACAAGCTAAATTCTCTTATAGAGAACTCAGAGACCTCTACAAGTCAAAGAAACTATAGAGTAATGAGAGATCTCGATAAGCCAATATACTTATCAAGATGTCAAGTTCTCGATATATCAAACTGGAGATCTCGAGGCAAAACTCAAAGTACAAAATGCAGACCGGTTCAATATCCAAGATTAGCAATCAACAAACAATCCACTTAGTTGGATTGACAAGTCTACAAAAAGTAGCTTGAAGAGTGCAAGATCAAGGGTAAAGATTAACTGATAAAGGAAGATCAAAGTTAATACATTATGTAAAGATATGTTAAGCCAGAAATGGAAGATATGCTTTTCCTAAAATGGAATGATTAGTGACAGTTTTCTAAAGTGAATAACATCTCTTATTATACAATGTGTAAACCAGTAGTTAACTATCATATAAAGTTAACACTGGTCCATTGTTAGATGTAATAATTTAGATCTGAAAAATCTTGTATTCTCTCAAGGAAGAAGCTAAGCTCTTTATCAATAAAGAGCCTAGAAATTTTGTAGCAAAATATTCTTAATTTTAATATAAAATAAAGTGAGTTTTGAAAGATTTGTGTTCACTGTTATTGCTTGTTTAAATTCAGTATTAACACATATCACTACAAGATTTAATTTACTTTGTTCATAACTATAAACACTTCAAGAAAATCATAAAAATACAAAAACACATTCATCCCCCTCTATGTGTGATTCATTACCTAACAGGATGTCATACAGGCACACAATAGCTCTGTACACAAATTCTTTGAGCTTCTTTGCTATGATGGTGGCCAAAGGCTTAGCTTCTGTCCACTTCGTGAAATAATCCACCGCCACAACTGCATACTTGACACCCCTCTTGGCTTTTGGGAGTTCTCCAATCAAATCGATCCCCCACATACAAAAGGGCCAAGGGCTCGTGAGAGACGTGAGAGGGGACATGGGGCTGTTGTAATAATTGACATATCGTTGACACTTATCACAAGCTCGAGAAAATTCAAAGGCATCTTTTTTCAGTGTTGGCCAATAGTAACCCTAATGGAGGATTTTTTGAGCTAGAGAGCTACCCCCGAGTGATTTCCCCAAATGCCCTCGTGCGCCCCCCTTAGGATATAGTTACATTAATCTCCATCTATGCACTTGAGGAGGGGCACGCTGAACCCTCTTCTGTATAAGATCCCATCATATATCACATAACGAGCCGCCTTATACTTTACTCTCCTTGCCTCATTCTTTTCGTCCGGAAGTATTCCTTCTTTTATATAAGCCAAGATAGGGGTCATCCATGTCAAACCAAGACTGCTTTCAGGTGTTGGTGAGACTGCGTAGCTGTATGAACAGTTACGTGATAACTCAACACGATAAGAATACTAGAACATGACAGGTTAATAATACTACGTCTATACAAGAAATCAGGAAGAATGAAGACAAGGCAAATATAAAGAACCAGAAGATTAGAAGAAGGCCCGAAGTCTGTTTACAGGTCACTGAAAGAAGTTCATTAATATGATCATGCCTCAATGAAGAACAAAGGTTAAAGACTTTTCGGGTTTCAAAAATGTTGAAGATTCAGTATACAAGTGCTACCAGAAGATTTCTGTGTATTGGCATTGATTGAAGATAGACAGTGTATGTAGCATAGGAATCTGAAGAATTGAAGACAGGGTATAGATAGAGGTTAATGGGGATGTTGTCTAAAGTACCAGAAAGGATTCCAGTAAAAGTACAATTGTTTATTGACAGTCAGTGTCTGAAGTGATAAAGTTGTTGCAAGCTTAACAATTTAATCAAGGTCATAATACGAAGACCTGAATCGGGGTTAGTCGTCTGTGAACCAGACCAGTTGCACTAGGCGTCAACAGCTCGTGAAAGGAATCTGAGTCTTATTTATAGAAGGATTGTTAAGTTGAGGAACGTACTTGGATTGAACATTTATGTGTTAAAGTACGAGAAGAGGTACGCGGGGTATACAACTAAATGGCTCAAGAGACTGGCGAAGCTCAAAGTTTAATTGTTATATTAAATAAATTTATTTAATGGATTTTAATATTACTTATTTAATAAACTTAAAATGATTTATTTTATAAACTTTAAATAAGTTTATTTTATAAATCTAAATTAGTTTATTTATATAAGTTATATTTATGTTTATTTTATAAATTAATTTGGTTACAATTTAAACTTAAAAAGAAAAAAAAGGAAAAGGAAAATCAAGAATAAAAGTGGTCGCCACAAGAGTGTGTAGTTTATGTTTTTGTTTGATTAAGTACATTTACATGTACTTGTACTAGTGTATAAGGAGTCGCCAGAGAGATCCCCTCCCCCCTTGTCGCCACAAAGACATGCATGAATAAACTAAGGCATTATGTGCTTCCTTGGTCGCCACAGAAAGGTTGATCGCCACAGAGTTCTCTTCTCTCCTCAGCCACACATTATTGGATATTAAGTCTACACTTTGCAGTAGAAGAAAAGAGCCATTCATTTTGGATTAATTTCTGTTCATCTTCTCTCACAAGAGAGTAGTGAAAATGGCAGTAAAGATTTACAAAGAAGCTCAAGCTTTTTGTATATCCGTTTAACTTCTCACCGGAGTAACGTTATAATGCCCGTTTTAATTCTTGTATATTCATAGGGGCATTATAATCGTTACCACGTAATTAAATCCTAGTACAAACAAAAACTTGATCATTGTATAGGATTTGATTTGTAAATCTTTGTAGAAGCTAGAAACTTTATTGTTCTTAGATTGTAGCCGGTTAATTTATTTACCGGAGTGTAGCAACACCCCTCGAGGATTTATATACGAATATATATTTCCCCAAATATCTTGTGTTCCTTGTTTTTATCGTTCCAAATACTATTCCTCTCAAGAACACGAAACCACTAACCGAGCACTAAATCTATATCCGCTAAAGATTCGAAAGAATTTTTAATTTAATGATTATCGTATTCAACCCCCCTTCTACGATAATTCGGGACCTAACAATTGGTATCAGAGCAGACTGATTGATACACAAATCAGGATCCTTAAAAATAATTTATTTTATTAATTTTTCATTTACATAAATTTATTTGTTAAATTTGAGTTAAAAAATTTATTTTATAAATTTAATTTAAATAAGTTTATTATAAACTTAATTTAAATAAATTTATTTTATAAATTTAATTAAATTAATTTATTACTTAAATTTTAGTAAATAATTTTTTTAATTTAAATTTATTTTTATTTCTTTCGGGTGTATTTTTTTTAACAGTTTTTCAGAATTAGTTGTCAATTTTGTCTCGGCGATCAGCTGTTAGTATTTAGCTACCTTATTGATTCTGAGGCTGCCATTTCCTGTACAAGAAAAATGAAAAGTCTACAATAATTTGTTTAATTTTTGGCAGCCCTGGGATTAACAAATACATGCGCGGTGAATGGTAAAAGAGGAACAGGTTGCCAGTTAGGAGAAGCCACACGCGGGTGACAAAAGGAAAGGGGACATGGAGCGTCGTCCATTCACGCGTGAAACAAAGAAACGGTATACACGCGCGGCAACACAAAAAGAATACACGCGTGGCTTGTTTACTGATCACGCGTAGGAAAAGATTTGTTTGTCACCTGCCTGCCGATTACGCGCATGTGGTCGCCATACAGGTGTTGCCATAGACGACTTTTCTTTAGTTGTACAGGGTCGGTCATTCGAATACACAGAGGCACCTCCTTACTCTAATGTATTCCTATAGTTGCATCGCCATAGAATTTTCTAAGGCTAATGTATATTCCTCCTGGGCCGTAGTCGCCACACACGATCAATGACGGCGCAGACGGCGCACAGGAAATTCTGAGTCGCCATAGAACCTTTGTTACCTTAATTAATTATTTCTGATTTAACTGTTTTTCCATAAAATTTAAAATTCTTAAATTTAAATTTTTTTAAATAATAATTTACGTTTGATTTAATTTTTAAGAAAATTCGAAATTCTTTAAAATTAATTTTCTCGTAATTATTTATTTTCTCGTAATTTATTTTCTAAGAAAATTAAAAATACTGGAAATTTATTTTCTCTTAAATATTAAATTAAGGGTACTCAAGGTATTGGTAGACTCAGGATTTCTCTGGGCTTTTAAAGTGTATTTTAATCTTTTGAAGAAAACGAAGACCATGTGCTATTCAGACGAAAAATTCCCGAATACGGAAGTTGAAGATAATGGTTTTCTTAATCTAATGGAGCTAATTTCAAGACCTACAGATGAAAATTGTGGATCTTCCTCAAAGGCTTACTCCATAGGATACCACTAGTTTTCAGACGCAGGAAATGAATGAAATTTCTACGGGTATAATTTTTCTCGGAGATTTTAAGACAACTCTATGATTCCAGATTATACAGTCACACAGTGGTTTGTACCAATGTTATATTCATCCGAGAATTAATGAGATCATACAGGCAGGAATTGTGGAGGTCAGAGAGAATAGTGGGGACATACAGATATCTCAGTTATATGCAGTATAGTTGGAACCTCAGGAAAGAATGTAAGAGTTACTGATAGCTGAATCAGAAGAAGCTCAGGTAGAATTACTTGAGGGACTGGACGTCAGGGCAGTGTTTCACTTGTCAGGGAAGTTTAGTCGCATCAGATTCACAAGGAATACATAATCTATATCCAAGGATCAAGCCTATCTATTCTGAAGCAGAGATTCTTACAGATTCATTTCAAGAGGTGGTTACAGACTGAGAATGGGACATAAACAAGATTTGATAGCTACAGGTTTGACAAGCAATATGTGTCAAGTAACTATCAGGGGTTTTGCTACAACAGAACAAGAAGCTTGACAAACAAGGATGAGTAGGGATTCAGTTGAAGAGTTGAGACAAAGGTAGAATATTTTCTTAGGGAAGCAGCCAGTCAAAACTTATAGTGCACGGGAAAGAGTTGGGATGGATCAGATAACGAAAATCATGAATATCTTGCTTTCATAGCAATCTTTGAAGATGATCCAACTCATATATCTCATGTTTCAATTTCTTGAACCACTGCAATATTTTGTTTTTAATATTCAATACATGATAAGATCTTAGTGTTTAAATGTTTAACACTCACACAAGCATGAGAGCATCACACATAGATAATGCTGAACTAGTTCACTAGATTATTTTTCTGGTAACTAGGATTGATGTTTAACTTGTGTATGTTACTTTAGATGATCTTAAATATGTGTTTGAATATTAGTTGAACATGATTAATTGCTTTAGTGAGATATATGTTTTCCATCATATAAGACCTTTGTTTATGCTTATCTCCCGTATCCTATTACAATGTGATTTATTCATTTGATCTGAATTGTTTGTTAAGATGTATTAGTTTATAATTGGATTGAGATAGCTAGATCAAACTCTTCAACAGGATTGGACTAGATAGAATTAGTGATTTATTTGTTAATTCTGTTTGTTCCATATCATGCATGTCTTATTTAATTCTTATATGTAATGTTTCTGAATGAATGCCATATTTTCTTGATACAATGTTTGCTTAATAATAGTAAAGCATGTTTAGGATTACAATAGGGCAAAGACTACTAGTCCTCCTTATGTAAGGATGGAACCATTTTTCCCCTAGCCTAGAGACATATTTGTCAAGGGTATCAAAATAGAGAAAATGGTCAGTCAAAGATAAAATTAGCATGATAAGGTTGCAGCTGTTGGTATCTTTGTTTATAGTAAAATCTTTAATCTAACTGGACCCAAACTGATAAGTTGGGTACCAAGAACTGTTAATCCATTTGTTAGTGCAGGACATAACAGGTCAATTGATTCATATGTATTTGTGGTAATCCATACTCAAGGCATATGATCAAAGAAAGAGCCTCACAATCAAATGTGATCGACAAAAGCTATTACGTCAGTAATCTTTGGAGATGACAGTAGAGGTTTTCATCACGGGATAAGCTATACTGAAAAAGGGATGTTATCATGGATTCAACAATTGCTATCACTGATAACAACTAATCATTGGAGTCACTGATAACAGTTGAAGCAACTTCTTTGCTGAAGAATCAATGCACAAATCCTCTTATCATACAGTTCTGCATCAAAGGACAAAATGTCAATTCAATGAAGGGTTAGTGTCTCATCTGAAGCAGGAAGGTTGAGAAGCTTGCTCTTCTTAGAGTAAGGAAAGGGAATGCTCATGGCTAGACTGGATTCTCAGGAAAGGTGAAGTCAATGGTTTCTACTATAAAGCTTCATCTGATAGAAGTTTAGCTATGGCATTAGAAGCTCTCACCCTTGAACATCAACTCAAGGAACTCTTTTGTAAAAAGGGATTAGTGAGAGGACTGCCTCATCTAGAATTCAGAAGATGATAAATGTGAGGCATGTTAGAAAGAGGAGTCAATGATAACATCACATCAAAGCAAAGATATACCTTAGTGATGGTGGTTGACTACTCTTATTAAACAAAGTTGTTGTTCGTGCATTCTCAAGACAAGACATCACAGATGGTGATTGATCACATCAAAGAAGATCAAGCTAAAAGCAACTGTAAAAGAAATGATCTTGTGGTCAGATAATGGGACTGAATTCAAGAAGCAGTTCTGATTAATATCTATAACATCAAGAACATTCTGAGACATATTCAGCACTGGGAGCTCCGTGTCATGATGGAGTGGTACAAGGGAAGAACCAGAACTTGATTAAAGCTACAAGAAAAATATCAAGCTAATCAAGACTTTCTAAATACCAAAGGGCCGGAGTAGTTAAAACAGTTTACAACAAGTAAGATCAAGCCTTGATCGGGATGTATACATGAAGACCACTAAACTCAGTGGAGTCTACAACCTACAGGGCATTTGTGGTTGATCAACAGAAGATGATTAAAATTCTAAGTGCATAGTTCAACAACTCAATGCTCCAAGCTGTTACAGGAGAAACTAATGGTATTGATGATTCATATCCCAGCAGTGGAATGACAGTGTATAGTACAACTCATTATTTTAATGAAGCCAATCAATGAGGGTAAGGATTTTCAGGAAATCTCAGCAACAGCTTATGGGGAGGCAAAAGAAGGATCAACTAGTCAGACACAATACCACATTGAAAATTCAGAGGACACAACAAGAACATATCTGCTGAGACAAAGGGTTTGATGTCAATATTGATCCCAGAATCTAGTTCTTAAGTGATCCAGATGGTGGAGTTATGATTAGCAGGGCTACTGAGTGTGAATAATTATTTCTCTAGTTTTCTATCTGAAAAAGAAACTAAAAAAGTTACAGAAGCTCTGATAGATCCGGATTGATTGGGTGATTGCAAAGCAAGATAAACTCAATCAGTCAGCAAGCAGATTGTAGGGGAGCTGGTATCCAAACCAAATGACAATATTGTAATTGGTGCAAGGATAACCAAAAGTCAAACTGGATGACAATGGCATTGTTACGAGGGACAAGGCCAAACTGGATGCTAGGTTATTATCAGGAAGTAGTATCTAACAGGTAGCACCAGTGATGAGACTTGAGGATATTACGACATATCAGGCACATGATGCACATTACACTTGGAATTGGACTCTAGTAGATGTGGACAAGTGTACTCCTGGTTGGTGAGTCAAAGGAAGAAGTCAATGCACAACAATTCATGGACTTTGCAATTACAGATATGTTGGACTATGTATATCTCTTCTTCACAAGCTCACTTCAGGTTGGTATGAACTAGTATACTACTCAGGAAATAGTCAAGGACATGGTATGACACTCTAACTGAAGTTATAGTTAAATATAAACTAGTAGAGTCGTTATATTAATAACTCCCGTATCACTAGGTACAAATATATTATTTTATATGTGCAGTGATATAATGATAATGTTATATGTTGGTCTACTAACAAAGACTTGTGCAAGATTATTTGCTAAGTAATTACAGAGTATGTATGGAGGAGCATGTTGGAAAGGTTACTATTTTATTTGGAATTACTACAAGCATGCCAAAAGAATATTTCTTTTAGAAGCTCAAGTAAACCAAAAGAATGATGGCAATACAAGTAAGTTAAGGATCTTTTGAAGATGCAAAATTTGGAAGAATCTGAACATGCCAAGACTACTTACCAACAGAAACCACTAAAGCTTGATCAGTGCAACTCAGGTATAATGACAAGCTATAGAGGTATGACGAGCTCACTCTTTTACTCAAATGCTAATAGACAACATGTAATATTCTCAAGATGCCAATGTGCAAGGTTCCAAGTGGATCCTAGAGAAAATCCAACAACTCTGTGAACACTCTATGACAAGGCACCTTCACACAAGGTATCATTACTTCCGAGAGCATGTCTTTTAGTCAAAGAGTCACTTGCAGATGCACTTATTAAATCACTTTTTTAAGTTCATTTTTCAAGACTGGTTTGTAAGTGTAGGATACCATTCATTGCATATTAGCCGGAAATCCCATCTGCAAGGGATTCTTCATATAAGTTCACAAGTATTAAATCTTCAATATTTAAAGGACTTGTGAATTTATCAGTAATCCAGTACCTCGTACTTAGTGCTACTATCTTGATTATCATCATTACAATGTCATATACATTTGTGGTAGTTAAGCATTATAGCATTAAGTTTGAATACTATTTTAATTGATTTAAATTATGACTGTAGACAATTCCATTCCATATCAGTCTCATAATTTGATGAAGTATATTAAAATAATATGCAGCATAGTTATTTGTATCATGTACGAATAATTGTGATACTTTTAGTATTAGTGATATTATTTAGAATTTTTGTTCCAAGTAATCAATGCTTATTTCTAAAATCACTAATATTGAAAGTTGAAGTATTTTCTAAGTTATGTGTATAAAACTCTCAATAATTTATATGCTTAGAAAGTATTTCTAAAATTACTAATTATCCAAAAAGTGATTGCCATATATATAAGTCATATATCCTATTGGTGCTTACTCAAGGATAATTATAAATATTTAAGTGCTAGTATCTAATTCATAGATATTTAGTATTTATTTATTTAGTATGTATTTTGAGTAGTCTGGATTATGGAAATTGAAGCAATTCAATGATTTTATTTGCTCCATAATTCTAATTAACTTAAAATAAATGAGCAGCATGATTGATTATAACTAAATCTGTCAATAATTGATATCTAGTATATTGATTGTAACTTATGTGTTATAAGTTAATTATGAGATTTTGGTTTTAGTGAATTTAGCAATGTTTACATCTCAAGAATTCACTGAAATCAGAATCATGATTGTAGCATGATTAGTTGAGTGCTAATTCTTGACTTATGCCGGTCAATGATACTTAGTTAAGAGTTTAACTATGAACTAATTGTGAAGTATTAGTATTTGTGATATTACCTAGAACTCCTCTAAGTAATCAATGCTTATCTTCAGTCCCTTATACTAATATAGAAAGTGTGGAAATTTTTCTTAAGTACTTCTATGGTTAAAATGTTTGATTGCTTACTTAGAAGTAACCATATGTTATCAAGTTAGAATGTATGATGTTGGCTCGAGACACTCTCTCATTCTCTTCTGGGGGTGGAGGAGGGACTGTATGATAGTCTGTCTCGTGCTTTTGAACCTCCTTAACAACCCACTCCATAAGCTTCCCTTGACGGATCAGTGTCTCGATCTCATCTTTGAGCTATCTGTAATCATCTGTATCGTGTCTTGTGGCCTCATGGTATGCATAATACTTCGAAGTATCCTTCTTGTTATAGTCCGTGAGGGGGGATGCCTTCCTGAATACTCCCTTTCCAGCATAGGTAGAATATATATGGTCAATGGAGGCCACAAGGGGTGTGTGGGTTTTCCACTTAATTGTATAGGGTTTTCCTGAATCCTTGGCTATCTCTCTACCCCTAGTAGTCTTTTTTGGGCTCGAGCTACGCTGATATGTCTTCCTCTTTTCCTCAGGACTCGAAGATCGATCCTTCCTGTCTTGATAGTGCTCACCGATTTTCAACTCTCTCATTGACTTCTCTACCCTCCTAAAGCGCTCGGCCTGTTCATAAAACTCTACCAAGGTCCTGGGCTCGCTGGCCTAGAGACTCTTCCGAAATTTCGTCCCTTCTTTAAGTCCCGCAATTAAAAAGTTTTTATGGTCTCCTCACTGGCACCTCTCACCTTAAAAACTTCGATATTAAATTGTCAAAAGTATTCCGCCAGAGGCTCCCCCTCCTTCTGTTTGATATTGGCCAGCATGGCCATAGCAGGTGAGTAGTGAAGAGTGGACTGAAATTACCTGATAAACATGTCCTCCAATTGTCGCCATGTCCTTATGCTAGCCGGTACCAATTTGAAAAACCATCGTTGGGCACTCCCTCAGAGTGACGTTGCGAAGAGTCTGCAGTGGGTTGGCTCCGGCACCTGATAGACCACCATCTCAGTATTACACTATATAAGATATTCCGCCGGGTTGGCCTCGTTATTGAATAGGAGATCGGGGTTGTGCTTGAATACTCGAGGTAAGGGAGATGATCAAATAGCAGCCGTGAACGAAGAAGGGGCCGTTGAGGTAGGGGGTCCCATCTTCTCCCCTCCATTTAGTTCAGGATCCTCCTTAGGTCTCCCACTATAAAAACTTCTCTCTCCATGTCACCATTTGCACCACTCGAGTGATGGGAGCCTCGAGGTCGCCCATGGCGTCCCCCTCTTCCGGCTCGCACTTGCGACTCCTCTTCCTGATTGACCCTGCATCTTCGTTGTTCCTCCCTCCTGGGTGGGGTGCGCTAAAGTCTTTGTGGAGGATTCGATGCACGCTTTCTTTTTGGGGTTCTCTGATTTTTGGGCTCCTTCTTTTTCTTTTTTTTTTTGCAATTCTCCAATTTGAGCTTGAGGTCATGCTCACTTAGCTTCTTGCCCAAGCGGTCTAGCACACTAGTCGACCTTGCCTTGGATGAAGCTGGCTTCTGCCCTGATCTCTCAGAGATCTGGTTTCCCCGCTCGACCCGATATTGGGGGTATCTCATCCCATTCTAGTGATGCCTCTTTCTTTTGCTTGGTCTCAGTTTCCACGTCATTGAACTCGTGGATTAGCCATTTTCGAGGACCCTTGTCGTTCTAGTTATGCTGGGAGACCTTGAGGTAGCATGCCTTACGCTTGGCTTTCCGGACTGAACTTTTCTCTAGCCTGGACATCCGTGTATTGATCTTGTTCATTTGGTCGGCTAGCCCCTCGAGATACGTCATGACCCCCTGCCTGTCCATGGTTGCGGTCGGTGGCGGTGGTGCCTGATTCTCCGGGGGCGTGTGCTCGACCCCGTTTTGGTCCTTTTTCTTGCCCCACTTCCTGTGTCACCACTGATTTGCTCTCTTTGGTCATTTTTTCTCCCTAAGATGAAAGAGACCCCTCCTTCTAGCGCCAAATATTAAAGGGAGAAGTTTATATAACAGTGTTTTGGAGGTTGATAGCTGGAATAAAGATCAAGTGTGGTGTTTTGAGGGTGGAGGAAGGTTGTGTATGGTGGTGGCCGAGCTTGTATATTGACTCCTCAAGAAAGAATAGGGTTTTCGTTATTCTTTATCAAGTATCGACCCATGTCTCATACAATTGCCTATGTACCCTATTTATAGGGATCAAGCCTCATGTAGTTCTTGGGGAAAAAGTCACATAGGCTAGTGTTAGGGTTCTTCGATCCGTGTAGCCTAAGCCCATGATAAAGTCAGGCCTTTAGCCAATTAGTCACATAAATCTCGACCGGCTCCATTCCTACAATCTCACGGCATCTCTGTATTTCTTCCTGTGATTACAGGAATACCCTGCATCGGCCCCGAAATTTACGAGCAACCCAATCATCTATGAGTCACTTTCCATGTTACACACAAAGTCCTATAACGCGGGCCGGCCTGGTTGCATCGACCCGCACCGCCTTTTCTCTAAATCAACAAATAAGATATTTTCCTTCATTTTCCACAAGATGTGGGCTCATGGCCCCAGCTCGCATATGAGCACATGAGCTCAGCTTGCATATTGCACCTGAGCCCAACTCGCATATGATGAGAAGGCCGCCCTTTAATTCTGATTATGAGTTGATGCTGGCCCACGAGCCCAACTCGCATGTGGGATCCCAGCTCGCACATGGGAGCCCAGCTCATGTACCAACTCATGAGCCCAACTCACACATGAGAGCTCAGCTCGCCTGTGCTAGCCCAATTCTTCAATGCACCCATCGGGACCTGTTTAGGGCCCATTACTGAAAATAGGCATAACACATACCATTCATAAAATACATCCAACAAACATCATCATTAATCTGCAAAACCAACATTATCATCAATCCGCAAAACCAACTACTAAATAACTACACTAGACATTGTTAGGACACTAAAAATCTTTAAACTTGTCCATAACCAAAATATAATTGTTTAAACTTAACATTGTCCAAAACCAAACTAGCTAGCAAGAAACCGTTCAGATGTGGTCTTGGATATATCCGAGAGCTTCAACACATACTTCATCAAGCTGGGCCTTGGTGTAAGTCATGCAAGTCTTCTGCAGTCACTTAAAAATTCAAGCAAACATAATTTTTTTAAAATGAAAAGTGGACCTTTTTTTAATTAAAAGATAACCCAATGGAAAAACAAGGATGCACACCTTTCTGGTAAAAGTCAATCTTGTATCGTTGATGATTTCTTTCATGTAGCGCATGACTACATAAGCGCATTCACTACCATTAGGTTGTTTGGGAGACCCCAGTTCCAAAGCAAAAAATTACACCTCAACTAAACTACTTATTAACCATAATTATGAAAGCACAAAAACGCTTACACTGAGAAATTTTTCTTTGGATGGCTTGTGATTTCCCCTACCAATTTCAGAATTAAAATTTTTCAATGCCCTGCATCATATAAATAAACTGATATAATGAACACTGAATATCAAGATTTTTCATCAAATGTTGCAGGAAAAACAAAATTACCTCTATTAGGTCACACAACACTGGAGAAAGGGGTTGAATACCGTGTTTATATAATCAAATCGATTTCAACACAAGTATGTAACAAATATCAAGTATATTCAATAAACTCTGTTATAATATGAACTGTTGTTCTCTCTCAGTGATGAACAAATATCACTAAGAGCTGCTAGGTTACAATGTATAATCTTCTCGATAATTATAACATATATAGTGTAAACCCTAAGTCTGTGTTTATATAGTACACAGTTACAAGATAACTTCTAATTGATATGGAATACAATTCTATCTCCTAAAATATAACAATCAGATATCTTCTACAAGTCTTATATTCTTCTAACTCTTTTCATGCATATCTTCTATTGTTTTAGTCCAGATCTTCTCCTGTAAATCAGCTTCATTCCTTAACTGAAAGTCTTCCCGCACTGAAGTACTGATATATATCTTAAGTTCTGATATTAAGCTTTGACTTCAGTAAGTCCTGATTTCAGTAAGTACTGATACGTCCTGTTGTTAAGTTCTGAAAACTAAACACAAATCATATTAGACATGATATCTCAAATATATCTAACAATCTCCCCCAACTTGTAAATTATGCAAAATATACAAGTTAATAGATTTGATGATGTCAAAAAAACATTTAAGTACAAATGCAATAAGAGTTTAACTAGATAACTAACTACAACTTACAGTCCTTGTAGCTTTTACCAATCTCACTGAGTCAATTTGAATCCAAAGTGATTCTTGACAAAGTTTGATATCAGCTTTTCTTCTTTATTCTTCAGGACTTGAGCAATTGTAGTCTTCACTTGCTTCATCTCTTCTTTCTGACTTCCAATCTGGTAGATTGTAGTCCTTAGAGCAGAGATATGGTTTCTTTCTAAACCATCACCCAGTCTTATTACCCTTGGATGAGAATAATCTTCATTGTAGCACAGACATTTTTCTTTCAAAATCACTTCAAGTTTAGCAGAATCCTTCTTCATTGGAATTTCACTTCCATCATCTTCAACTATATTTGGAATGAATTCTGCAACCCTTGAACCATAAATTCTTGCTTTATCTCTTATGGTCTTCAATATGAAATTTGACCATCTCCTGATAATATCAGACTTTATCTCTAAAAGATAATGAAAGAATTGAAGTTCTTTCAGTGATTTGTTTAGCACATCTGATTCTGACATTTGATATGTCCTTCCATCTTCAAGAAATAGAATCAGATTTTCTTTGACATTATGCTTATCATGAGCATCCAGTACCACTTGAACAGAGATAACCTTATCAAGGTGTTTCTGTGTAACATCTTCAAGAGGTCTGTCAGTCAATAGAAATGAATCTCTAGTAGCCACTTCAACTCCTGTCTTTATCTTAGCTTCACCGGAACCTAGTCCAGCCCTGTCTCTTGGTTCTCTAGCATTTAACCCAATAGTCATGAAAGTAGACAATAATTGGCTTTTCTTTGGATCTGATGGTTTTACATTTTTCCATGGAAGTTTCTTTTTGTCAGCTACTTTCATCTTGTCTAAATCAACTTGAGCTATGTCAGAGGTTGATGTCTTGATGACTTTATCAGAACTTGCTGTTTCTTTTGTAGCTTGTTGTTCTTCACTCTGAACAACTTGAGCCTTGTCAGAGGTTGTCTTGGATTCTTCAGTTATCTTCCTTCTTTTCAGAGTTTGAACATCTTCATCTTCAACAAGAGTATCATTATGAACTTGAACCAGTTTGCACACAGGCTTTATCAGGATTTGAGGATTTTCATCTCCCATGGCTTTATTGGTTCGTCAACTTTTCCCTTTCCTTTATCTTTGAGTTCAATCTCAATCTGTGATCTTGTTTTGGGCTTTGATGCCTCAGTATTTGATTTCTCCTTGATCACAATGCCTTTTTCCTTAGGCCTTGGAGGTTTCTTTGCAACAGAAACTTTTGACTTTAAATTTCTCTTTTCAGCTTTAAATCTAGCTTCTTCCTCCTTGAGATTTTCTAAATCCATTCGAGGATTATGCTTCATAAATAATCTTCTAGCAATCTCTTCATCAAGTGTCTGAATCTTGGGATCTTTTTAGTAGACAGTAGTCTGTTTTCCCTCGAGCTTCAGAGTTTGCAAAAACTTCTGAGAGTCTTTACTTCCTCCTTGAATCAGAACATCAGAACTTGATATCATATTATGAGTATCAGTACTTGCTATCAGATTTTGTGTTTGAGCAGCTTCGGAACTTGTCTTCTTTTGAGTAGAAGATTTGCTTGCATCAGTAGAAGATTTGCTTGCATCAATAATTAGTTTCCTAGAAAAAACCTTGCTGCTTTGCCCTTGACCTTGACCCTTGCTTGGGTTTCCCTGGTCATCTTCATTATTATCCCTTTTCTTCAGTATCTGAGTATTAGAGCATTTGAACTTAACTATCTTCTCCCCCTTTTTGGCATCATCAGGTAGTAGGAGAGAGAGAAGAAGTTCTACTGAAGATTGAATTTCATCCAGTTGAGCTTTTGAGAAGCTTGATTCTTCAGGACCTCATTAATTTGGGCCTGTTGCTTCTCCTGAACTTTCTCAATTGCTTCAACTTTTTCAGAAATAGGTCTGATAAACCTCTTTTTATCAAGTTTGGTCTCCATATCCAGCTTTTCAGCTTTTTCAAGAAGTTTGGCACCTTTTCATGAGTTGTAGAGTACTGACCTTGAAGAGTCTTGACACTTAGAGCTGTGACTTTGAGTTGAGTCTTGAAATCAGAATTTGTCATCAGCTCATCAGCTTTAGCAAAATGCTCTGTCAGAACTTTAGAGCTTGGAATGAAATCAGTTTCATTCCACTTCTTGGTCCACTCAACACCTCTGTGAGTTTCTTCCAAAGGAACAGGAGCATCCTCTTTAGCAAATTTCTCAATGAGTACCTCCTTTCCAAGAATAGGATCTGGAGTATCTATAGAAACACTGTCTCTAGAACTAGAAGAAGACTCATTATCTTCTGACAACACAAGAGTGTGTGAGGCTATTGGAGATTCTGGAACAACTTCATCTAAATTCTGAGCATCAGAATTTATCTCCAGAATTGGTGTTGTTGGTGTAGATGGTAGCTCAGCATTTAAGATTGGAGAATTAACTGTAGATGGCTGAGCTGCTGTTGGAGCTTCCAGATAAAGAATAGTTGGAATGTGCAGCCTATGGATGTCAATTTCAGGACTTAATCCTGAATCTTCAACTGTTGTTGTTTTGACTGGAGAGGCAGGAGGTGTGATCACTATTTCATGAAGAGTGTCTTCAGTCTGTGTTGGAGGTGGCAAAGATTCAATCACAATTGGCTTTGAGATCAGAGATTCCTGATCCCCTTCCTCAGCTTCTTCAGTGTCCTCAGATGGAGGCTTAGCCATGTGTAACGCCCCCAAATCCGGGGTCAAGGGATTTGGTCGTCACTATGAATCCTCAATCCAAATCAACCTGTTTAATCAATAAATAAATGCCAGCGGAAGATATCTAGCATCTATGACCCCAACTAATCCAAGATCTTTTAAGATTACAGTTCTAGAAGCAAGAAACCCAAATTCCAAAAATAATTTTTCACTTTCTTTTAAAACTCTTTTCAATAAATTCCAACTCAAAACTAAACCCACTAGTATAACTTCAAAATGAAGTATACTAGGCCCAAATATAACACAATTATAATATAATATAATATAAACAACTTTACACAATAGAACTTACACTAGTTCGCAAACCCTAGACCAACCACCTTTCAAGAGCTTCTTCTTTGCTTCCTCGAATTACGCGGCTAAGCAGCACAAGCTAATCCTCACTGGAGGTTAAATTTAAAAACAGGCAAGTATGAGCGGAAGAAATGCTCAGCAAGATCATTATAGCGAATATAGGGTCATTTTGATATAAAACCGACATCTGCATTAGAGCAGAACATTTAAAATTATAATTGCTGAATCATAAAATTTTAGTAGAGGAACCCCAGAATTGGTTCCTTAATTGTATTCAAAACCATTTTGATATTTTTGAGCGAAATGATTCAGCAATACTTTGAATCTTGACGAGAATCAAACTCGTAAAACAGTATTTACGGAAATATCGTAAACAACAATAACAAGAAACAATGATTATGGATTGAATCATAAACTTTACTCAAAATCGAACTCTTGAATTTAATACTTATTTTGCTGTCATATCAAATTAGATATCAATACGAACTTTGATGCTCAGAACACCCATACTAAAGTCAACATCAATCATCTATACTAATACCACCTTTGATATTTAACAACAACGTAAGTATCAGCATAAATCAGAATCTGAATCATAACTGCATTTCACCATTATTCCAAAACGGAAACAGTTGATAAATCATTTATTCTATGAATATCAAAAATGATATGATAATTTAGATTAGGATCATTCTCCGATGGACGTACTATCACATGCTGATCAGCCCGTGTGATAGCACAAGGTCATGATTCATAGAAACGTGACCCCAAAAACACGAGTACTCAAACAAAAGGCAATATACCTTCCTGTGGAAAAAATTGTGTCATAATATTCCATATGACACTTAGAAATAGCTCTCCGCTGGACCGTCCGTCCCGGTCACTTACGCAATTATGATCCAATCTTAAAAACTTTTATTGAATGGGGTCATAACAATCGACACCTGAAATAATTTTATTCCCCCAATTATTGGGTAGGAATATTCGCAACCAAATCACTTTTCTCAAAATCCAAAACATTTATAAATCCGATAATTGGTTAAGTAAAATCACTTGACTATTCTGAACATAGAATAGCAGATGAGTATTTGCATAAACAATATTATTAAATTCAGCGATATGTAAAACATTTATCTATTTCGAGCTGAGAATAGGGAAAGCAATACTTGCATCAAAAGATTTAAAATAAATATCACTTGAACAATAAGTGATGATAGGGATACTTGCCTTTGGGTTTTTAGCAGTTAGTCACACTCGCAAAGACGCATTTATTCTTTTCAACACTTTACTGATATGCTGCTCCTGCGATTGCCAGAAGCCAGATACCCAATACCATTCCGTCTCATTCTTTATCCAATGTCTTGTCATGATCAACTCGAATGATCCGCATCTATAATTAAAAGATATAACTTTAATCACCTAGACGATAATCACTCGATGAACTGCGCGTCAAAAGTCTATCGTCTACCCATACGATAGCCCACACATAAATATAACTGTTAGGTCACACACACTGTAGAGGGGGTGAATACAGTGTATAATACAATCAAATCGAACTTTAATATCTTAAGTAACAGAAAACAAACTTTATTGAAACAATAAACTCTGTTACAGTATGGAACTGTTACCTCTCAGTGATGAACAAATATCACGAGAGCTACTAGGGTTACAATGAATAATCTTCTCGAATATGATAACACTTATAGTGTAAACCCTATGTCTGTGTTTATATACTACACAGTTACAAGATAATCGCTAATTGATATGGAATATAATTCTGCTTCCTAAAATATATCAATCAGATATCTTTTCTTCCAAGTATTCGATTCTTCACGGAACTCTTTCTTCATGCATATCTCTTCTTATGTTTATCTTGATCTTCTTTCCTTTAATCAGCTACTGTCCTTATCTGATCGTCCTTCAGCACTTAAGTTCTGATATCTAACTTCTGATGATTATCTCCTGATAATATAAGTACTGATATCCGTAAGTCCTGACTTCCAGTATAAGTACTGATCAACGGTTAAGTACTGATTTGTCCTGTTAAGTAAGATATGAAATCTAAACATAAATTATATTAGCCATGACATTATCAAATATATCTAACAATCTCCCCCAACTTGTAAATTAGCATAATATACAAGTTTAACAGATATTTGATGATGTCAAAAACATTAAGTACAAATGCATGAGAATTAGACTAGATAACTACAACTTACAGTCCTTAAAGCTTTACCAATATTCAACTTCTGATAACAACTTCAGTCTGTACAAATATCAGAATTTAAGCAGTTGTAGATCTTCGACTTGGCTTCATCATCTGATCTCTCTGATGTCAGGAGTTGTTCTGAGATAGTTCTTCAACAAACATTTCTCAGCATATTTGAGTTCATCAATCATTCTCCTTTTGGCATCTTTAAGCTCTGCAGTATCTTCACCAATTTGAAAGATTGCAGCTCTGAGATCATTTATCTTTGCTTTTCTTATATCCTGATCCAGTCTGATCAAATAAGCTTTATCAGACTCAAGATTGAATTCAACAGCCCTGTACCCCAGAAAGGTAGTTATAATCTTAGCAGTGTTGGGCTTCATTTCAACTATATCACCATTGTGATCTCTGTACTTTGGAACATATGTGTTGTCAGACTTAACAGAATAAAGCCTTTTCTGTCTCTGAATCTGTTCTTTCAAATAGTTTGCAGCAGTTCCTGTTATTCTGTCATCCACTTGAAGTAAGAATAGTACATGCTCCAATTCTTCAAAATACTTCAATAGAATGGTATTTTGTCTTATATGATAAACCCTACCATCTGTCATAAAATACAACAAGATGTATTCTTTCAAGTAGGTATGGTAAACCATCTGTACAGATTCCAGTTGATTCAATCTCTCAGGAGTTTCTCCAATACCTGGTTCACTCAAGGAAGTTGTATCATTGGTAGTGTTATGTATTCTTCTTTCATCAGCACTTCCCAATCCAGTTTTATCTCTTTCTTCCTTTCCAGTAACTACTCTAGCTTCAAAATCACTTGCAGTAGTCTTCAAAGGTTGAGTCTATTTTGCTTTATTGAATCCTGGTAGGATTGTCTTTGGTCTATCTTCTGATATCAAGTTAACTTGAGCTATGTCAGAGGTTACTTGCTTCTTCTGAATATCAGAACTTACAATTTCTTGACTCTGAACAACTTGAGCCATGTCAGAGGTTGTTTTAAGAATTTTTCTTGAAGTCAGAGCAAGATTATCCTTTTCATCAGTAATTTCTTCATCCTCTGGAGGCACATAAACCTTGATAGGTTCACCAACCTTTTCTTTACCCTTGGATCTTGGATCTATCTGCGGTTGTGATCTAGCAAATGTTGCTTCAGTATATGTCCTTTCTTTGATCACAATGCCTTTGAGTTTTGGAAGTGGCTTTTTACCAGAAGCTTCAGATTTAGATGTGACTTTCTCTGATTTAAGTCTAGCTTATTCTTCAATTAAACTTTCCAAGTCCATTCCTGGATTTTCCTGAAGAAATAACTGTCTTGACATTTCCTCATCAAGATCTAAAAGTTCATCAGAACTTATCCTTTTACCAGCAGCAGAACTTATTCTTTTCCCAGTATCAGAACTTGTCCTGTGACTTGTGATTTCAGCTTTTCTTGATGTGAATCTTCTACCTTGACTATGACCTCTACCCATTCCAGGGTTTCCTTGATCATCTTTTTCATCATCCTTCCCTGTCAGTGTCTTGTCAGTCTTGCATTTGGATTTAATTACTTTCTCCCCCTTTTTGGCATCAGCAGGTAGTAGAAGAGAGATAAGCAATTCCATTGAGGATTGGATTTCAGTCAGTTGTGATTGCTGAGAAGCTTGATTTTTCAGAATATCATCAATCTGAGCTTGTTGATGATCTTGAGTCTTCTCAATATAAGCAATCCTGTCAAAGGTAGGTTGGAAGAACTTTTTCTTATCAATTTTCTAAACTTGTTCATGTTTGATAAATTCTTCCTGAATCTTGTGTAGCTCTGCATGAATAGTTGAGTGAAGACCTTGTAGATGTTTAGTACGCAATGCAGTGACTCTAAGCTGGGTTTTGAAATCATCAGAATTTAACATTTCATCAGCTTTAGTCAAGTGCTCAGCAAGATGCTTTTCAGTTGGAACACATGAAACTGAGTTCCATTCCTTAGTCCACTCTTGTCCTGCAGGAGTTTCACTCCAAGATACTGGTGCTTCTCCGGTAACAAACTTCTTAACCAGTTCAGACTTTAGAATAGTCTGTTGAGGAGCATGTCCTGAAGGGCCTGCTGCATCAGCATCTGCAGTTGGAGCAGCATCACCAATATCTCCAACATTTGCAGCATCAGAACTTAAAGAATCAGTATCTTCTGATAACACAATAGTGTGAGTAGCAATGGAGGTTTCATCATCCTCTAATTGCTGATCTGGTTCTAAGTTCTGATCAACAGCCAAATCCTGATGCTCACCTAAAGTCTGATCATCAACATCATGATGCAGAGAAGGTGTTGTTGATAACTCTGGAGTTCGAACAACATCAGTAACAGGTGTTGTTGAAGGATTAGTTGCAGGTGGAGCTTCTAAGAGAATTACTTCAGGCACAACCAAGTTTTGAACATCAATATCAGCACTTGTGCCTGGATCAACAGGATACACAGATGGTGTGTTAGCCTTTTCAAAAACAGCTTCCTGAGATGGAGTTGATGGAGAAGAAGTGACTGGAGCAAATTCCTTGTCTTGTGAGATCAGAGATTCCTGATCCCCTTCCTTAGCTGCTTCCTCTTCATCATCTGAAACTGGCCTATGTGCCCTCTATTTTTTGTATCTCTTTGTTGATTTGGATTCCTTTGGAGTGTCAGGAACTGTCATTCTTCTAAGCCTCTTGAGAAGCCTAGCTCCCCCAATTCCAGAATCCCTCTGAGAAGTCTCTTTCTCAGCTTCACTTACAACAGGTTCTGAAGAAGGAACCTGTTCCTCAGTATCAGATTCATCTCTCAAGGCAATCCTCCTTCTCTTTTGAGGTGTTTGAGGAACAGTCTTTGTCCTCTTTGGCTTGGAGGATGAAGGCTTCACAGTAGGTGCTGAGGATGAGGGTTGAACAGTCTGTGAAGTGGAGAGATAGGATTTGAGATATGTCCTGAGGGTAGGTTGAGTAGAATGAGTGGTAGGTGCTGAGGATGATGGTTTTTGGGTGTTTGTTGTTGGTTGGACATCAGAGTAAACAGATCTATAAGTATCAGGATCAGCATTTACTAGGATCTGTTTTATAGACTGAGGAATCTGTAATGGTCTAACCACTGATTTCTTAGTGTCAGCATTTACCAGGTCATTAAAGTAGCGTTTTGCAACTTTAAAAGGTGTGGTTGAGGAACTGACTAATTGAGGTTCATCAGTACAAAAAGTATAAATAAGTTGACAGAATCTAGCAAAATAGACAACATTCCTATCCTCTGTCATCATATCCCCAATAAAACCAATTATACCAGTTGTAAAATCAAAATGAGTTTGATTGATAATAGCATACCCGATGTGCTGACTCAGAATTGGGATAACATCAAAATTCGAACATTTGTTCCCAAAAGCTTTGGTGATGCAGTCAAAGAAGAAGCTCCATTCTCTTCTGATATGAGCCCGTTTCAACTGCCCAAGTTTTGCCAAACTCTTTTCATATCCGAAATTAGCCATTAACTCCTGAAGAGCTGATTCCTCTGGAATTGAAAAAGTACACTCTGCTGGGAGATGTAGAGCCCTGCGTATTGTACCAGGAGTAACTGCATAAGATGAATCACCCACTTCGAAAACAATACTGGGAGTGCCATGTTTACCACCATCATCAAAGTGCCCAGTCCGCCAAAACGTCAGAACTTGTTGGCTCGAAAAGACTGAAGGCTGGGTTAATGCATACCCAATCTCACTGTGTGCAAGAAGATCTTGCACAAAATGCAATTCAGATGGAGCTTCAGCATGATCAAGAATTGCAGCATAGTTCTTTGGAACAAACTTAGCTCCATCAATGATTAAATCCTTAGGTGCCATGTGAAAAATTTAGATGAAAAAGTGCCTGTTAGGTGTTTGATAAAATGTCTGTATGAAAAACCAACGTGAGAAGATGAGAGAAAGTGAGAGTAAAAGCAAGTAGAGAGAAAAAAAATATGAAGGAAATAAAAGATTAAAGAAATCCTCTCTCTGTCGTACTTATACTCTGAAAAAAAATGTTACCGTTGGACACCTGTCAGACATGCAGTAATAACGGATAGTTACTGGGCTCGAGAAAACAGTAATTATTACTTAACCACTCGCCTGTTTTCAAGGAAAAAAAACCGTTCCACTTACCCAGATATGCCATTAATTAAGGTGAAACAGTTTTAATTCAAAATTGAAGTTGTTCCCACTTATGGAATTATTTTTCACTGCAACATTAATATTCTGAAAATAAGTCAAGTGAAAATGACCAAGATAAATCATATGAATAAGTACTGATAAAGGAAAGTCAGAACTTAAATGTAAACAGAATTTATATGGTCATCAGAATATCAATCAGGATTTATCAATGCATTACAAAAAATCTTAGAGACAAAATCTTGAAACAAAAACAAATTTCATTAATATCTCAAGTGAATACATTCATGAAATTGAGATTACATCAGAATTTATACAAGATTTCCCTAAGCTGCTAAACCTAACATCAACAGCCTTAGTCCTAGCTAAGAAGCCTGACAAAGCTGATGATGAAGAAAAACAGGAAGAGGACAAGATTAAATCATTTCTTCTTCCTACTCTCGACAAACAGAATGGCGAGTCGGATGATTCGCTCTTGCTGGTGGAGAGCTTCCAGCCTTTCCTCCTCCAATCGCTCCAGATGGAGATGGTAATCCATATAGAAGAACAGGAGGTGGGTCAGTACCTCCTGTGGGGCAGAGTCCCATATCTCCTCAGGAATGACCGTGACGTGCCATTCCTGCTGCCAGTCGGCACAGCTTAGCTCCATATTGAAGTTTTGGTAGTTCAAAAACATGTTGTATCTGACCACTGCATTTTTGAAAGAAAAAGTATGAAGGTAAGTTTGTGAGAAAGAATTTGATGGGAAGGCTGATGTGAAGTGGCTGCTTATATATGCAAGAGAATGCCAGGAGAGGTAAAAGTATTTAATGCTGACAGGTAGAATTAATTCTACCTCGTCTCCCCAGACTTTGAAAAAGAATAACATTCATTGGAAGGAGAAAAAATGGTTGAATGCGCACAAGAAATAAGTAAAAGTGGACTGTTCAAGTACGAATACCATTAACCCTAACCATAGTTACTATTAATCTTCCACTTCAACATATTCTAGTTTGAACCGAGACTGTTATTAAATTTTATCCACAGATAAGCCAAGTAAAGAATTAGACTGTAATATCAGAACTTAGACTTATATCAGAACTTAACAGTCATCAGAACATAATTTCTTAACTCGAAAAAGGAATGCCTATCTAAGTAAATCCTCATACAAGTTCTGAGTTATACTCTTCAGAACTTAATCGTCAGAATATGCAACCAGAACTTGTCCTCAGAGTTAGTGCAAAATGACACAATGACTGTTTATCTAAAACAACATAGACCACCACAGTAATTTTCATCATTCAGATGGAGTGATTAGTGTGTGCATTAAGCTAAATTCCAGACAAGGAGTAAAGTCTGATTCACTTCAGTACATCTTAGAAATAAGGCATAACTAAAATTTTGCTAAAGAGCTGTCATTATCCTGAATACCAACTGATGAATGAGTTCATGCTTGAGTCCACCTCAGCTATTTTGTGCTAATTTTATGCATCTTTTTGAATTCTATTTTATAGTGGCTTCTCAGTGTAAGTGAGTCACGACTGCTTATCAGAATTTATGCTATTATCAGAGTATTTCTCCAGTAATCATAGAGTGTGAAAAGTCACCAAGAAAATATTTTGCTTTTCTAATGCATATTTACTTAATACCAGCAATGCACTTGGGTCGTCCCTTCCACATTTTTACTCTAGATCTCAAAGGAGTACCTGAATTCAATTTTCTTTTCTTTTCTTCAGATAAGTGAGGCTTATCAAGCATGTTGTTCATCCTTAAGATTTACTGACATCGAAATTTGACAGATAAGAAGCAAGAATCTAGTTTGTGACTTAGTAATAAGATACACAAAGTAAATTTGACTAAGCTCAAAATCAGAATTTGCTTGTGTTAATGAATTTCCACATAAATAACTAATTCAAACATGGGATTTCCAGTATGTTAAAGATTACTAGGTCAGCATCTAGCATAGTAATCCTCATTGGATTGAATAGTCACAGAACAGTCAAAACACTATCAGAGTATATAGATACACATCAGATAACAATTAATATTTAATGTATTACTATTTAAGCACAAATTACATGTAGATAAGATAATCTGTAAACACTAATCATAAAGTCTGATGCATGAGAACAAAAACTAAGTAGATTTTGAGAAAGAACCTGAAACCATTCCAAGTTCATTTACCAGTCTTGTAAAAGTAGCTTCACATAGTGGTTTTATGAAGATATCTGCTAGTTGTTGATCTGTTGGAACAAAATGCAATTCCACTGTACCTTCCATCACATGTTCCCTTATGAAATGGTACCTAATGCTGATGTGCTTTATCATTGAGTGTTGAACTGGATTACCTGTCATTGAAATAGCACTTTGATTATCACAGTAAATAGGTATTTTAGAAAATTCTAACCCATAGTCCAGTAACTGATTCTTCATCCAAAGAATTTGTGCACAACAGCTTCCTACAGCAATATATTCTGCTTCTGCAGTTGATGTGGAAATTGATTTCTGTTTCTTGCTAAACCAAGAAACCAGTCTGACTCCAAGAAATTGGCAGCTTCCACTAGTGCTTTTCCTGTCTATTTTGCATCCTGCAAAATCTGCATCTGAGTAACCTATTTGCTTAAAATCTGATTCTTTAGGATACCACAATCCTAGATCAGGTGTACCCTTGAGGTACTTGAAAATTCTTTTCACAACTATTAAATGAGGTTCTCTTGGATCAGCCTAAAATCTTGCACAAAGACAGGTAGCATACATGATATCAGGTCTACTTGCAGTTAATTAGAGTAAAGAGCCAATCATACCTCTGTAGTTAGTAATATCTACTGATGAACCAGTATCTTTATCTAACTTGGTTGTAGTGGACATGGGAGTGGATACAGTTGAATAATCTTGCATTCCAAATTTCTTGAGTAAATTTCTGGTGTACTTAGATTGACAGATAAAAGTAGCTTCTTCATTTTGCTTGAATTGAAGTCCCAGAAAATAGCTAAATACTCCCATCATACTCATTTGATATCTTGATTGCATTAACTTTGTAAACCTTTCACAGAGTTTGGCATTTGTAGAACCAAATATGACATCATCAACATATATCTTTACCAAAAGTAAGTCCTTTCCATGGTTGAGGTAGAACAGTGTTTTATCAATTGTACCTCTGTGAAATCCACTTTCTAGAAGGAATTGAGTTAAGGTCTCATACCATGCCCTTGGAGCTTGCTTAAGGCCATAAAGTGCTTTATCAAGTCTGTAGACATGATTTGGAAATTTTGGATCTACAAATCCTGGAGGTTGTTCAACATATACCTCTTCTTCCAATTCTCCATTGAGAAAAGCACTTTCCACATCCATTTGAAAGTCTTTAAACTTCTTGTGAGCGGCATAGCCAAAAAGATTCTTATGGCTTCCAATCTAACAACTGGTGCAAATGTTTCATCATAATCAATACCCTCCTATTGAGAGTAGCCTTTAGCAACCAGCCTTGCTTTGTTTCTTGTAATTATGCCATCACTGTCATTTTTATTTCTTAACACCCATTTTGTGCCAATAATTGATCTGTTCTTTGGTCTTGGCACTAGGATCCAGACTTTATTTCTTTCAAATTCATTTAACTCTTCCTGTATTGCATACACCCAATCAGCATCTTGAAGAGCTTCATCCACTTTTTTTGGTTCAGTCTGAGACAGAAAGGAATGACAGAGACATTCAATTGATGTTACAGTTATAGTTCTGACATCTGCTTCAGGATCTCGAATTATTAAGTCAGGTGTATGTGATTTGGTCCACTTCCTTGCAGATGGAAGTTGTTCTCTAGAACTGGATCCTCCCCCATGATTCATGTTGTCTCCATCAGCATATTTCTGATGCTCCCCTGTAGATATGCTCTCTGAGACTTCAGAATTAGAGTTGGATCCTTCAGTATTTGAAGAATCAGAGTTTCCAGAATTATCAGAATTTGGCTCATCAGAACTTGATGAATCAGAACTTGAAGAGCTAGTGACAGGTTCTGATGCTTCTTGAGAGTCTTGAGTTGTGGTAGGATCTTCAGCTTGCTCCCCCTGAACAGGTGCAATTTCCCTTGGAGTAGTTACCACAGTTTCAATGACATCAGAGTTTAACTCGTCAGAACTTACAGAATCAGGATTTAGGCCATCAGAATTTAAATCTTCATTTTCAAATCTCAGCTGATCATGATCATTGAAATCTTCAAGTCCAGTAATCTTCTTATCATCAAATGATACATTGATAGATTCCATGACAACCCTTGTTATTAAATTATAGACTCTGAAGGCTTTTGTGGAAAGTGAATATCCAACAAAAATTCCTTCATCAGCTTTTAGATCAAATTTTGACAGCTGTTCAGGATGAGTCTTAAGAACAAAACACTTACATCTAAATACCTGAAAGTATTTCAGATTTGGCTTCTTTTTCTTCACCATCTCATATGGTGTTTTTCTATGCTTGTTTATGAGTGTAGCATTCTGTGTAAAACAAGCAGCCTGCACAGCTTCAGCCCAAAAGTAGGTTGGTAGCTTTGCTTCATTAAGCATCATTCGTACAGCTTCAATGAGAGTCATGTTCTTTCTTTCTACAACTCCATTTTGCTGTGGAGTTCCAGGTGCAGAAAATTCCTGCTTAATTCCATGCTCTTTGCAGAACTCTTCCATGATTGAATTCTTGAACTCAGTGCCATTATCACTTCTTATAATTTTGACAGAATCTTTGACTAATTTATCCAGCTGGCTGACATGATCAGTTAGAGTAGATGCAGTTTCATTCTTCTTGTGCAAGAAATACACCCAAGTGTATCTTGTGAACTAATCCACTATAACCATAACATATTTCTTCTTTGTAATAGACATGACATTGACTGGACCAAATAGATCAACATGCAGTAGGTGATAAGGCTCAAGAATTGAAGATTCAGTTTTGCTCTTGAATGAAGATTTTCTTTGTTTTTCCTTTTGACATGAATCACAAAGGCCATCAGGAGCAAATACTGATTTTGGTAGTCCTCTCACAAGATCTTTCTTTACTAGCTCATTTATGTTGTTGAAATTTAAATGAGAGAGTCTTTTGTGCCAATTCCAGCTTTCTTCAATTGATGCTCTACTCAAAAGACAGATTGCAGAACCATCAGAACTAGTTGAAAGTCTGGGTTCATATATGTTACCATGCATGTAACCTTTCAGATCCACTTTTCTTGTAGAATTGCTTACAACTTCACAGTGTTCTTCAAAGAAATCCACATGATAACCTATGTCACAGATTTGACTCACACTTAGCAGATTATTTTTAAGTCCTGAGACAAGAGCTACTGTTTCAATGATGACATTCCCAAGATTGATATTGCCATATCCCAGAAGTTTTCCCATGTTGCCATCTCCATAAGAAACTCCTGGGCCAGCTTTCTCCACAAAGTCTGATAACAGGGCTTTATTTCCAGTCATATGTCCTGAACATCCACTGTCCAGAACTAGGATGTTTTTCCTGTTACCCTGCAATCACAAAGACCACTATTAGTTAATTTTAAGGACCCAGACTTGCTTGGATCCTTTGGCCTTTTTTAAGTTTGTTAGCATTTGCAGCGGATTTAATTTCAGAGTTTATGCTAACATGCTATTTATCAGAATTTATATCAGACTTTGCATCAGACTTTATACTAGAAGGAATAATATTAACTTTCTTCAAAGAAGGTTTTATTTGATAATAATTATAGTACAAACTATGATATTCCTTACAAGTATAAATGGAATGCCATAAACTACCATAATGAAAATAAGGATTTTATGGTTTAAACCTAACAGACTGACTCTTAACTCCTGATTTAGGAGGTAAAGAGTTTATTTCTTTATTTTTCCTGCAAAAAGAAGCAAGATGGTTAGAGTTTCCACAGTTATAACATTTCTTTCTAGGAGCATTAGGAACAACCATATAATTATTGCTTTTATTCACACCTTCCTTTCCATTCCTATTTTTCCTAGTTTCTTTTACCTTGTTCACATTTCTAATCTCTTTCAGCTTATACTTAAGCTGCTTCTTAGTCATTAAGCCTATGTTAACTTCAGCTGGTTTATCCTGTTTTAATTTGTCAGAAGTTGACTTTTCTTTGACTTCTGTCCTAGACTCTTTCATCTTTTCAGAATCAGACTTTACAGTTTTTGCTACAAACTTAACATGATTTACCTTTGGTTTAGCAGTCTGTTTAACAACAATTGGCTCAATTTTCACAGTTCCTTTCTCACTTTTATCATCTCCATAACCTAAGCCCTCTTTCCAGTTTCCACTACTTAGTAAATTCTGAGTTGTTCTGCTAGAGTTAGTCCAAGTTCTGATAATCTCTTTTTCCTTTTCTAAGTCAGCTTTTAGAGATTCATTCAATTTTAACACTTCATCTCTAACATACAAAGCATCATCTCTTTCTTTCTTAGTTTGATGAAGAAAAACTAACTCCTTTTCTAAATAGTCATTTCTCTTTTTAAAAGTAAGATTTTTAGATGTTAATCTTTCACATGTTAAAGTCTGATCTCTATAACTAATGAACATGGTTTTAAGATATAATCTCAACTCAGTAATATCATCATTGTTCAGTACTGCTATCAGTACTGCTATCAGCATTTTCCATCAAGGCATAGTTCACCTCATGTTCAGAATCTGAAGTGTCTGTCCAACTTTTCTTCTTTGTGACAAGTGCCTTGCCTTTGTCACTTTTTCCTTTCTTGTAGTTAGGAGATATGTGGCCTCTTTTACCACAATTGTAGCATTTGACATTTGAGTTGTCTCCTCTGTCAGACTTTCCTCCTTTGCCTTCAAACTTGCTGAACCCTTTCTTATCAGAACTTCCACTTTTTCTGGAAAACTTCTTGCCCTTTCTGAATTTCCTGTAGGCTATCTTTGTGATACCTTTCACCATAAGAGCACACAGTTGCATCATCTCTGCATCAGCATCCATTTCAGGTAAACTTTCAGTTTCTGAATCATCATCATCAGTATATGATGACTCTGAATTAGACTTTATGATGAGAGCCTTTTCTTTGCCCCTTTTTGAGGTAGCCACTTTAGGAGATGCCTCCTCAGCTTTAAGAGCAACTATCCTTGACTTTCTTCCATGCCTCTTGCTCCTTTGATCCATCTCAAGTTCATAAGTCTTGAGCATACCATAAATTTCATCAAGAGTAGTTTCAGTAAGGTCATACCTGTCTCTTATGGTAGTAGACTTCAAATCCCAATTTTCAGGAAGAGCTAAAAGGAATTTTAGATTTGAATCTTCAAGATCATATTCCTTGTCCACCAGTGACAGATCATTCAAGAGTTTGACAAACCTGTCATATAAGTCAATTAATGACTCATCAACTTTTGAGTCAAAGTGCTCATACTCTTGAGTAAGTATAGTCCTCCTGTTCTTCTTATTGCATCAGTTCCCTGGTATCTTGTCTCCAAAGCATCCCATCTCTCCTTTGCATTCTTGCATCCAATTACCTTGTTTGACCTGATATTATCAATGGCACTATACAGCAAATGCCTTACCCTTGCATCCTTGGCAATAGATGAGATGTCTTCAACTGTGTAATCACCTTTCTCCTTTGGTATGGACTTTGCTGGTCGATCAGCAACTGCAATAGAGAGCTTGGTAGGCTTATATGGTCCTTCATTAATTCTGTCAAGATATTTTGGATCTGTAGCTTCCAGAAACATAGTCATCTTCACTTTCCATATGGGATACTCAGAAGGTCTCAGTATGGGAACCCTAATAGTCTCATATCGACTGTGGGTTTGAGTGTTTTGAGTTTCTTGAGTTTTGGTGGGCTTAGTTGGGGTTTGTGTTTCTTCAGACATGATTGTTTAGATCTTTACTGTATTTGTGTTAACAGAGAAGCTCTGATACCTCTTGTTAGGTCACACAACACTGTAGAAGGGGTTTGAATACATTGTTTATATAATCAAATCGATTTCAACCCAAGTATGTAACAAAGATCAAGTATATTTAATAAACTTTGTTACAATATGAACTGTTGTTCTCTTTTAGCGATGAACAAATATCACTAAGAGTTGCTAGGTTACAATGTATAATCTTCTCGATAATGATAACACATATAGTGTAAACCCTAAGTCTGTGTTTATATAGTACACCGTTACAAGATAACTTCTAATTGATATGGAATACAATTCTATCTCCTAAAATATATCAATCAGATATCTTCTACAAGTTTTCTAGTCTTCTAACTCTTTCCATGCATATCTTCTATTGTTTTAGTCCAGATCTTCTCCTGTAAATCAGCTTCATTCCTTAACTGAAAGTCTTCCCGCACTTAAGTACTGATATGTATCTTAAGTTCTGATATTAAACTCTGACTTCAGTAAGTCCTGATATGTCCTGTTGTTAAGTTCTGAAAACTAAACACAAATCATATTAGACATGACATCTCAAATATATCTAACAACCTCGATAATGCCTTTTCTAGCTCTGGAAACTATATTGGGAGAGGATTAAAAAAACATATTTCACCTTCCTAAATAATTGCCAAAATCCAATGCATACTGTTTTCATTAAAAAAACATGTCAAAGACAAATTTTACACATTATATACTAGTTTTGTACTATTCAGCTTTTTAATATCACAAAGTAAGAACTTACTTCTGATTGTGCAGCAAGAAGAATAGTCGATCCGTGTTACCCTCTTTCAACCGGTTCACGATGTAAGTTTCAAAATCATCATTCAAGTAATAAGTGGATCATGGATCAATAAAAGCAAACGTCTTCGCCAATTCTGGCCGTTCACTTATCTCAGTATGCAAGTACCTACCAAAAGACATAATTACAACAAACATGAACCGAAAAATTACTAAAATTACCAAAAGAAAAAAAAAGAAACTTACACCATATAAGATGCAACTACAACTTGGCCTAGCATTTCAAACTCTAACACCGCCTGAACATTCTCATGTAACAAGTAAATTATTTTCTCATGTCCAAACACTTCTTTTTTGCATTGAATCTGTACTGAAACCCCAGTAGTCTTCATCTATGTAACAACATGCTTATACAGTAAGTTGAAGCCTTTTGGCACTTTTACACCTGGCTTTGCTTCCAAAAGCTCTGACTTAAAATGATTCAAATCTGCACATGGCTTTGTACCTGGCCGCGATCTTTCTTTTTTCTTAATCTATAGATAATTAAACCACCAAAATTTGAACACATTTTAGTTTATCATATCCTCACAAGCATTTTTTTTAAATTTCAAAATTCAGACAATATATTAAATATCCTCATACCGCTGGAGTTGTGTAGTTGATTAATCCTTTAGGCCATGCTAAAAAGGAGCCAAGTGCATCACGGACTGTCACCATTTCACCACGTATCGGCACCAGAAGTAACGCATATGATTTGAGGAGCCCATCGACAGAGACACGCTTATATCCAAGTGTATATCAATTCCATGTATTTTTTCTTTATCCTTGCTAGGGTACGCCAATATCAAATGCAACCTTGTTCTCTATCATGTTGATGGACATCTCACAAGATCTCTGCCCCGAATACATAAAAAATTACCAAAAAGAAATACGAAATATAAAGTACCAAGTTAAAAAGAAATCAACACTGCATATTAATAATTAAAATAATTAATATACTATGTTACTGATAATTTACCAAAATTCCAGGAGGTGCAGGTGTTGGAACACATTCATCAACATCATCATCATCAATGAAATCCACTACAAATGTTTTTTCAGGCTGATGACTTGCCTTTTTAGACATCATTACGGAGAGAAAAGCAATCCCTGAAGCCATCATTGCCTTCAACTCAGCAATCTCTGCCTCAAGAGCCTACATCTTTTTGTCGACCTTTTCATCTCTTTCTCGATCACGAGCCATCAACTCTTTCTTCGTGATTCGAATCTTTTTCTCTCTAGGCAGATTAAAGTACTGTTTTGGAGTTATGTACCCTCCAACAGCCCAGACCCTTCCCAAATGTTCACGACTCTCCAAAGCTGTAGTCTGAACATCTTCACCTCCAGAGAATTCTATTTCATCCTTTTCTTTTTTTGCAACAAAGCATTCTATTGACATGAAAAATAATTTAAAAAATTCCAACAGGATTAACATAATCATACAACAGCCAGGTCGATAATTAAAAAAAACAAAATAAACATTAAGTATGAAAAATAACTAAAAAAAATTTGTAAGTGTTAATCCTGTATGTCTTCATCACATAGAATATAATCCACTACATGAACACTTACAATTTCATCGCATACAGCAACCAGGTCTTTATCGACCTCTTCACCGTTTTTTCCGCTTCCGAGCTTTTTGCCAAAAAATTGCTCTATTCGGTTTATCTTTCGGCTGCAACTTTCCATTTTTGATCTGTTCAAAATGTGAAGCAAAATATAAAAATTGCCATTTTTTTAATTAGACGGTATTGACTTTGTTCTTACTTCGTCTTCCTTTAGACTAATATAACCCTTTCTGGACAAGCGATGATGATACTTTCTCTGCGAAACCCTTTCACTCCGTGCTTCATAAATTCCCTAAAAACAAAATTATATAATTATATAAAATTGAAGTGCAAAATTAATAGAAAAGGATAAAAAAGTTAGAGAATTAAAAAATTGCAATAAAATAAAATATACCATCCAGGTAGGATCAGTCCGCTACTTCACAAATCTTTTCCAGGTTGACTTACTGGCAAAAGCATATCTCTTTGGTGGCTTATTCAGTTTCTTCTTGTCTCCAACAAATGGAAGCACAAACTTCCTCATCAAATCGGTTTTAAATTGTCACCATTTAGAGCCCACAGACTTTAGGACAATGTCATCACAGTGTGGACCAACTCTGAATGTTGATTGGCAAAGAATACAAGGAATATGAACATTTTTTAAATTAAGAAATTAACAGAACATGTGCAAATAAATTAACAATATTGTAGAGTACCTGAATATTTATCCAAATCTTTGAATTTAATTCGGCATCTATATTTGGCTATCTAGCCATATCGATTGAAATTGTAGTCCTGGCCAACATACCAATATAGGACCGCAATCGGGCCCTAGTTTTCCTGTTAGAAATTCCCCATTGATCACATGTGACTTTAAATTTTTTTCCCGTGAGCTTTCTTCATAGTAACTTTGTACATTGTGCATACCCATCGCGTACCTCCAGAATTTCTTGCCACAACATCAGTTGTGGTAACTGTGGGTTGCTCTGACTCTTCCAGATGAGGTTTTGATGCCTCCTCCTCATGATTATCACAAGTTTCTGATGCTCTAACCTCAATATCTGAGCCTGTCTTTTCTGTTTTCTTTTATCTAAGCCTGCGTTTTCAGTTTTCTTTTGCTTTTTGGGTGCCATGTATCTCGTCTTCCATCAATATGGACAAGTATCAAAATTTTCAATAATTAGAACAACTACACAGTTATGCAATAATTTCACAATAATACGCAAAATTGAAGGCTAATTATTATTAAAAATACCTAAAATTCTAATATAACCTGAAACAAAACCCGGAGAACAATCAAAAAAATTGTAACCTCAAACTTAGAGAAAAATCAAAACATTATAATGAAACAAAGTGCAAGTACACATCTTGGAAAGTACACATAATTTTATCACATAATACAATGATTGAAACTACAAAGTGTAATCTGGGAGCCGAAATAGAGACTTCATTGAAATTTAATTTTAATTAAACTAATTGAACAAGTACAAGTCATTATAATTATAATTCTGTGACTTTTTCACCTAAATACTCTCTACATTTTGTCCTTTATTGTTAACACTTGCATCATCACAAGTAGTAGGATCACACATAGGGATATCATAACAAAATGGGGGAGGGTTCCAGGAGGTCTCTTCTTCCATATCTTCATTGTCCACATTATGATAATCTCGATTGTTGACGATAACACAACTGACCAATTCACATCACATGGATCCTCGACATAAAAGACTTGGCTGACTTGGTCAACAGAGACAAATTTGTCCTGTTTATGGCCTGGTCGATTGAAGTTCACGAGCGTAAAACCAAGATCATCATACTTAATTCCTCTATCAGTGGTTGCCCATGTACACAAAAATAAAGGGGCCTTGAATACATGGTAATCTAACTCCCATATTTCTTCTACAATCCCATAGAATGTTAACTCACACTCTACGGGATTTACATCCTTAGCATTAGACACTTGGATTGTCCTGGAAATTAATAAAACATTATTTTGAACTATCCTAAAATTATCTCGCTCCTTCATATGGTAACGGACCCCATCAACAATATAGCCTTCATAAGTCAGCATTGAAAATGAAGGCTTTCCATCCAACCATCTAATTGATTCAGACATGGCTGCAGAATTCTCCCTCATTTCTCTACTTACCTACATGTAAAGTCATGATGCATAAATGTTAATATCAATTAAATGCACGACTTGCAGAAAATAGTAATAAAATATAAAAAGAATGTAAACCAACTTTTTGTTAAAAGCAATCGGGAAATTGTCGATTGTGCTCTCCCAAAAACCACTGTACACTCTTTTTTTTTCCTTGGTAAATTCTTTTCAAATGTTCCTTATGCAATCTGAAAATATTTATAGTACATAGAATAAACCATCTACTAAAAATAACTACTACAACACTTATAAATATACTTATGAATATTTTACTTACCGAACATATGGTTCCACTTCAGTATTATTAAGAAGGACTATGAGATGTGCCTCATCTCATTCTTTTTCTGCAACAGACTTCATTATCACACCACCTACTGGACCGAAAAACTTGTCATCATCTTTCTGAAGACCTGTAGTTCTACTACTCTCGCTAAAGAATCCCGTGCAAAATTCTACTGATTCTTCTTTCAGATAGCCTTCAGCTATACAACATTCCAGATAAAATTGGTTTCGTACATAGCTCTTTAATATTTTATTAAATCTTTCAAATGGAAACATCCATCTATAAAAAATGGTCCACGTAAACGTAATTCCCTTACTAAATGGACTGTGAGATGTACCATAACATCGAAAAATGATGGAGGGAATATTTTTTCCAACTCGCATAAGGTCAAAATCATATCTGATTAGAGTTTATTCAATTTTGACATATCTACAACTTTGTTGCACAAAGAGTTGAAAAAAGCACTATTTTATTATTCTTACCCTAACATTTTTTGAAAGCACGGAACGAATACAAACTTGTACAAACCGTTGGAGGAGGATATGGCATTAATGCGACTTTAGCCCATACAACTTCATATCAATCACTGATACACAGTTTCTAATATTTGAGACATGTCCATATGGAAGTGTTTCATATTGGACAATGATGTCAACATAATTTTTTTTCTTTTTTAAGCAAAGTAAAAAGGGAAGGAGGTAGGTATGTCCTCTTTTCTCCTATTTCAGGAGCTAAATCAGTCCTTACACCCATATCAACCATATCAAGATGAGAGGCAACACTGTTTTTAGTCTTATATTTTATATTAAGTAGTGTCCCAATTATATTATCGTACACATTCTTCTCGATGTGCATAACATCTAAACAATGACGCACGTGGTGAAATTTCCAATATTCTAATTCAAAAAAAATTGATTTCTTTTTCCATGCATACTCTACCTTTTTCACTTGTCCCCCCTCCCAAAACTAAATTCAAGTTGTTGTTGTTGCATTAACACTTCTTCTCAGCTAAGTGGTTCAGGTGTGTAACCAAGTTCTTGTTGTCCATCAAATGTTATCCTCTGCCTCCTATAAGGATGATGTTGATCTAAATACCGACGATGGCCTAGAAAATACATTTTCCTACTATAACTTAAAATATTTAGCGATGGTGTGATCACCACATACTGGACAAGCCTTACACCCCTTATTTATGCAGCCTGACATATTTTTATATCCCGAAAAGTCGTTTACTGTCCATATCAGAACTGCCTTTAGAGTGAAGACAGATTTGCTATGTGCATCATACACATTTGGTTCCCCTTCCTTCCATAATTTTTTAAATCATCGATCATTGGTTGTAGATATATGTCAATATTATTTCCAGGCTCATGCGGGCCATAAATCGATGTCGATAACATCATAAACTTCCTCATCATACATAACCATGGATGAAAATTATACATTACTAACATAACCGACCAACATCTATACCGATTGTTTAATCCATTATTGTGTGGATTTATACCATTGGCCGCTAATCCTAAGCATATATTTCTTGCCTCAGTACCGAACTTGGGCCACCTACAATCTACATTTCGCCAAGCAAGAGAATCAAATAGATGATGCATTTTTCCATCTTTAGATCAATTCTTTGCATGCCAACTCATTAATTTAGCAGTAGCAGCAAATTTAAATAGCCGTTTATATCTAGGGATTATTGGAAAATACCACATCACGTTGGATGGAAAATTAACCCTAACTTTACCATCTTTACCAATTTTTCATCGAAAAATATGGCATTTGGGACACTCAGAGAAAGACTTAATAGCTGGACCCCTGTATAACACGCAGTCATTTGGACAAGCATGGATTTTGACATACTCAAGTCTTAAATTAGTTAAGGTTTTCTTAGCTTCATACATATTAGTCGGAAGCACATTATCTTCAGGAAGAAAAGAGCCAATGGATTCAAGAAGACCTGTAAAGGCCTTATCACTAACTCCAAACCTAGCCTTCTAATTATGTAATTTGAGGACTGACTCTAGTTTAGTGCACTCACTTCCCTCAAAAAGAGGTTGTTCCACATCAGCAATATACCTCTTAAAATCATCAGATTCATTATCACAATCTTTGTCATCATTATATGCTTCTTGACATACATTATATATTTCTAAAGGTGGTGTGGGCTTTTTAGCAAGACAAGTACTTCCAACTGATGACTTAGTACTACTAGCAAACCCTTCTCCATGCCAAATAGAATCCAAATATCCTAAACTAAAACCAGATTCATAAAGATGACCCCTGAATATCTTGACAGTAAATTTTCTGAAGTTACTACAGCATGCACAGGTGCAAGGTATTTTTTTTGGGTTTTTAGCATTTTCCTCGGCAAATATCAAGAAATTTTCGACGCCAATTTCATATTATAAAGAATCCCTATCGACTTTTATCCAAGACTTGTCCATATAAAACCACCCGGTATATCACTAAAATTTCAGTCTTACTTATATGATTAATATTATTTATTATGACCATATTATCTTCCTACTGTTTTATTGTACCATTATCTTCATACTAAAAATCAAGCAACTTTATTAATCAAATACGTGACACATCATAATCATATCATTTAACTCACATTGATCATACATACAACATATTAGAAACTTAATCAGATGCGCGTTCTTAATCACATACATACAAAGCAGAAGATGTAAAAAGCATATATGTGATTATGATTTTAATCCATATAAACCATATTAATCATACCAATAATGATCGGAGTACAACAAGATATTTAAAATAAAATAAGTAAATAAAGTTTGTAGGAGTATGTACCTCTTTAATTAATAAAACAACCGTGTATCAACAAAAATCGAGCAATATTCTTTCTTCTACGCGAACTGAATTCTCGAATAGCTGCCAAAACATTAATCAAACAACAACATTTAAGTTTTACTAACATTTGGAAACTAAAACATAAACTGCCAACCAATGATAAAATAAATTAACATTTACGACAAAGAAAGAATTCTCATTGTAACATAACAGAGCAACATTGAACATAGATAATTAGGGTGAAATAACACATCCACTTATAATAAATTAGGATTTCAATTTAAAAAAAAACCCCAATTTTCAAATCTAGGGTTTCAATTTAAAAAAACCCCAATTTTAAAATCTAGGGTTTTCAAAATTCTAAAAAACGGTGAACATGCAGGTTACTTTAAGTTTATAAAATAAAAAGGAGGAGGGATAAACCTAATTTAAGTGAAGAGATGAGAGTAGAGAGAGAGAGCGCAGATGAGTGGTTGAGCTGAGTGTAGCAGCGGCGAGACAATGGTGAAATGACGGTGAGACTACGGCAAGACGACGGTGAGACGATGGCGAGACTACGGTGAGATAGTTTAAGAGAGAGAGAGAGAGAGTGTTTTGATAGTTTTAGAGAGATGGTGAGATGAGAGAGAGAGAGAAAGAGAGAGAGAGAGAGAGAGAGAGAGAGAGAGAGAGAGAGAGAGAGAGAGAGAGAGAGAGAGAGAGAGTTTAGTTGGGAGAAATGGTGAGAGAGCCGGTGATGAGAGAGAGATGGCGAGAGAGAGAAAGATGGTGAAAACTGAATTAGTTTTTAGTTTTTAGTATTTTTAATTAATTTTTCTGAAAGGGAGGGAGAGTATAATTTGGTAAAGGGGGGAAATTTGGCTAAGGGGTAAAGAAAGAGGGGGTTGACGCACTGCAATTTATTTTTCAAACCAAGACATCGGTTTTAAATTAAACGATGTCTTTTAAAAGAAAATACATCTCATTTATGCGGGACGATGTCTATAACAGTTTAAACATCGGTGGCACATGTGATCGATGTCTAATATATGATGTCTATTCACTTTTTTCTTGTAGTGTATCCTTTCATAATCCTACAAATGCAAGTTGCCATCTAAAACAATTGACAGTTTGAGGCGCGAGCCATTCCCTTTGGTGCTTGGTTATACAAGTAAAATTGTTATTTTACAACGTACTTGACTTGTATAATATTGCTGGAAGTGGAGATATAACTTTACGATTTTATAAAGAGAAAAATGTTATGTAATTAAGGGAGTTATATGAGTATATAGTATATTTTAGTGATAAAATTAACAAAAATTTAATCAATTGTGTAATTACTAATATACCCCTCATATATTCATATTAAAAAGTTTTTGTACTCACGTATATTATGTGAGTACGTACTTAGGAGCGTTAAGCTCGTTTATAAAATACTTGAATTATATTATGTTGCAAGAAGTGCAATTTCTAAAATGTGATTGAAGTCAGACCAAAGAGCTAGGTAAACCAGTTAAAATATCTTATTTTTGAAAGAAAAATTTCAAATAATAAAATTTATTCAAAAATTACAATTTTTTAAATATAAATTCAAATATAACTAAAAATTAAAAACCTAAATTTAAAAACAAAATAAATAACTATCTAGGGCTAGCTGATAAGAAAATAATAAATTATTACGTCTTGATGTACTAACTGTTAGCAAATTTACAATTTAAATGCAAGTGCATATATCATAACAAGTAATATATAAATTCGTTTCCACGAAAACTAATTTTAAGTTCCTAAATATCAAATAGTCAAACTCTTCTAATTTAAGTTAACAAAATAGTTGCATAAATATCACTAATTAACTAATTAAAAAGAAATAAAATTTAAGTATATTGAATCTAGGTCTTTAACCTCGACTTCAATTCTTCGATAAATTAACCACTAGTGTATCTTTATATCATGGTTACAAAAAAGAAAATAAGGAAGCGAAGATAAAAACTCTAGAATTGAATCTTCCTTAAGACTTCTCCACCTCATTGCTTTCTTGTTCTTTTTGTCTCGTATTCTTTGTTACTATTTTTGCGTGTAACGGTTCTCTCTACTAAATTCTGTACGTGTCTAATATTTCTCTCCTCATATTTCAATTTCATTTATCTATCTATTTATTATATTATAAATAGCCCAACATGGGTCAATTAATGAGACATTTTATTTCTAATAAATCATGAGATATTTTATTCCCAATTAACCTTGATACATTTTTTAAAATAAAAGTACTTCCATTAATCAAATAGCTTCCAAAGCAAGGTTACAAATGAGAAAATCAGGAGCAGTAGTAATCCATTCTTATAAATCAGACACAGAATAATCACCCTTTGCTACCAAATGGGTAATACTATTTGTTGATTTAGAAACAAAAACAAGTAACACTTCCTCGAAGTGTTTAATTAATTCCTTATAGTCATCAATTTGTATCAAATAGTCAGTACCATGAATCAACCCGCTTGCGTATGGGAATGTGGACTTGTTGTATCAAATTTTTATCCCTCTGATTGTATAAGCCATCTAGTATTTCCTCATCCCACTCCATATGATCATCATCCATCAAACTAGCTATTATAGCAGGATCTAGTTGTGGATGCCTTTCAGTCGTCATGAACCCGTTCTCTACACGAGGCATCCATGGATCCCACCAAACCAACGTACTATTCCCGTCCCCTATTTTCTTTCTCGATCCATATTGTATTATATTTTGAGCCTCGAGTATATTACGCCAAATATAGCTTGGGTTGTTCCAATCGAAGCATTCAAAAACTCAGAACGTGGATAATACATGGCCTTCATTAGTGCTGTAACGACATGATTGCAGTTATTAACTAAGCGACATGCCTGTTTCGCCAACATTGCAATATTGAAATCTCGTAGCTTCTTAAACCCAAGGCCCCCGGCCTCCGTCATCTAACATAGTTTATCCCATGAAAGTCATTTTATTCCTCCACTCGAGCAGTTTCCCCCACCAAAATACATTAATTTTTTTCTCAATTCCATCATATATTTCCATCGGAATTAACATCAAACTCATCCAGAAGTTTGGCACTATTTGAAGCGACATTTTTACTCTCAGCTTTGACAATGATTGATTCCCCCTAGTCTGCAATTTTTGGTCCATTCTATCAAGTAAAAACGAGAAGGTTACAACTCGGTTACAACTAATCACCATGGGCATTCCCAAGTAATTTCCTGGTTTATCGATTTCATTCATTTCCAATTTAGCACACACTCGCATTCCATCATCCATACACGTGTTAAGGGAGAATACAACTGTAGACTTCCCAAAATTAATTTGTTGTCCAGAGATCAACTTATACATGTTTAAAATACGTTTCATGTTATCAGCTTCCGCCTCTGTGGCATCTGTGATCATCTACGAAAAATAAGTGTGAAATATTTGGTGCACCCTTAGCCAATGTACACTCATGAATGAGCCCAGTATCAACAGTTCTTCTCAACATGGCATTTAAACCTTTTGCACACATGATATAGATGTAAGGAGAAATTGGGTACTCTTCCAATCTCTACTCCATTGTGTATAAACCTGTAAGATACATTTGAGATAAATGTCATAATCCTGTCAATCCAAAAGTCATGTGTTAGATATATTTGATAATGTCATGGCTAATATGAATTATGTTTAGTTTTCAGATCTTACTTAAACAGGATAAATCAGTACTTACTGGAAGTCAGGACTTAAGGATATCAGTACTTATATTATCAGGAGATAATTATCAGGAGATGGATATCAGAACTTAAGTATTGAAGGAAGATCAGATAAGGACAGCAGCTGATTAAAGGAAAGAAGATCGAGATAAACATAAGATGAGATATGCATGAAGAAGGAATTCTATGAAGAATAGAATACTTGGAAGAAAAGATATCTGATTGATGTATTTTAGGAAGCAGAATTATATTCCATATCAATTAGCGATTATCTTGAAACTGTGTAGTATATAAACACAGACATAGGGTTTACACTATAAGTGTTATCATATTCGAGAAGATTATTCATTGTAACCCTAGCAGCTCTCGTGATATTTTTCATCACTGAGAGGTAACAGTTCCATACTGTAACAGCATTTATTATTTCAATAAAGTTTGTTTTCTGTTACTTGAGTTATTAAAGTTTGATTTGATTGTACTTTACACTGTATTCACCCCCTCTACAGTGTGTGTGTGGCCTAACATCATGAAACCCAAATATCACCATTATATTTCTAATAAGTTCCCACCTCAATCTGTCATATGCCTTCGAAATATCTATTTTTAAATATGCCAATCTCCTGCTCCCCTGTGTACGTCTCCTTATGTAGTGATTCACTTCAAACGCAATCATTGTATAATCAGTTAATAATCTTCCTTCTATAAATCCGCTCTGCACCTCAGATATCACATAACTTAGACATGGTTTGAGTCTGTTAATTATTATCTTAGACAATATTCTGACTAACACATTACAAAGAGAAATATGGTGCAACTCGGTCATATTTTGTGGGACTTTTATCGTAGGAATCAGGCATACCATATCATGGTTAACATGATTAGGAAGCTCACCTAAACGCATAAATTTTGACAAAATAAAACGACAGCTTTTTCAATAATGTTCCAAAAATGTGAAAGAAACCTGGATTTAGGTCGTCTGGCCCTGGTGCCTTATCAGGGTGCTTGGAAAATGTTTCTTTTTTAACCTCCTCAGGTGTAATTTCTGCCAACAAAGCTTCATTATCCCTTGCTGATACCAATTTAACTATCTCTCTGTCACTCAACCTTCCATCCATCGTCTTTGCTATAAACAATTTTGAGAAATAATTATTAATGACCTCTTGTATCTCTTCCGTAGTTTCCTTCCACTCTCCCTCATCATTTTTGAAACGCTGCTATGTATTCATTTTTTCCTTTTGGAAGAAACGTGTATTTTTGTCTCCATCTTGCAACCAGAATTGTTTAGCTCGCTGCTTCTAATACGTTTCTTGTTTTTCTAGAAGCGTCATATATTCCCATCTAACATCATTATAAATTTTAATACCATATTCGTCCTCATTTCACTAGCGTTTGACAAATATGGATCAAAATTTTGTTTGGATAATAAAAAAATTAGGTCTAGAAACATTAAGTTGTTTGTCAACGAATGAAAGGATTAAGCTCAAAGTGTTATTAACGGATCATATATGCAAAGTATGTTTGAGTGGGATAATGCGGGGGTTAATTCTAGGTGCCTTCACCATGTCTTATTTCATTCAATGACATGTATCTCAAGAAGGGTCTAAAACAAGTGTTGGTGATGCAAAAATAATGTAAACACATAAGCAAACGAATGTAAAGTGCAAAAAGTATGTATATAACTCAAAACTCACTTGGTGTTAAGGGTCATAAGTGCACCTGATTTACTCGAAGCATGAAACCAACAAATCCATCACATATTTTATATCATTTTAATTATTTAAGATATTGTATGTGTTACTAATTTCAACTTGCTAATGAAAGTATGTCCGAGAGAGTATAACATTATACCTCTCAAATATCAACAACATAAGATCACTTAACATAACATACATGGATACATTGAGTTAAACTTACAACAAGTAATGAATCATACAACAAAAAAAATTCACCATAGCTTCTCTACAAGGATACTTCTGTGTACCATATCATCCATATCTCAAAAATTTCAATTCAAAATAATAATTAAAAAATATTTTCTATTATTAAAAATAATTTGTGCATCGAGTATGGGTTATTATGGGTTGTTACTTATTAGGTAATACATTACTCCCTCTATTTTTTTATTTATCGCTTTAATTTTTCCACACATTTTAATATGTTTTGACTGGATAGTTAGAATGATCGTTTGCGAAATTTCTTTTTATAAATAAAAGTAGATAAACTATATTTTAATTCATAAAAAGAAAATTTTTAAAATGATATTTTTAACTAACCAGAAAAAACACTTTAAAATATGTACAAACATCAAAATGACAAAAAAAAAGAGTAACATATTGTAGGGAATTTGACAAATATACCAATTTTTGGATATTTATTTGCAGTTCTACTACCTTACTTAAAATTTTGCAAATTTACTACCTTTTTAAACATACAAACAATTAAATTACAAAAATACCATCTTTATCTTCCCATTCCTTTTTTAACTTATCTGCCCTCTCTCTCACTCTCCTCTCACTGCTTCCCTCTCCTTCCCCCTATCTTTCTCGTTCTCCCTCTCCCACTCTCCATCTCTCTCTCACTTCATTATCCCTTGCCGCTGTGACCCCCTGCAGGTCGATATTCGTATCGTTTCGAACCTTCCAGCTCTTATGTGTCAATCGATCCTCCCACGATAATTTCTTCGCCTCTTTCAACAACTTTTCATCCTCCGTTGACATCGCAATCTACAAATGTGTGTGTTTCTGTGTATGTTGGTGTAAGGTAGAGGATAGATACAAACCGATGTGTGTATAATTGGTGTTTGAAATAGAGGTGGATTGAGTGCCGACGAGTATCGATCGAGAGAGAGATACAAATCTATGTTTTTTTAATTTTATATTTTCTCTGTTGTTTCGAATCTGGCAGAAGAGAAACGTAGTCCAGAGAAATGAAGATACAGTTGCTTGTTTTTAGTTGATTTCATGGTTGCTTTGTGGTATTAGTATTGGCCCTGCAGGGGCATTCATTTTTCGCCATTTGCAACCACCTAGACAACATATTTTGCAATTAAATGTAATTTTCAACGAATTTTTTCAAATTTGCATTTTTGGTTGCATATATGGTTACCAGCAGTTGCAGATATGGTTGTAAATGCAACCTCCGTATTTTTGCCAATATTTTTTGAAAGATAGTATTTTTGCAATTTATTTTAAAAAATAACAGTATTTTTACAAAAAATTTGTAAAACTTGGATATTTATGAAAAAATCCCTATATTGTACATTAATTTTAGGAGATCATTAAATAAGTTCCGACCGTTATTAGTAACTTCCAATTTAATATGTATATTACCATAATTTTACCATTTAGCCTCCATCAAGCTCAATCATATCGTGGATAATTATGTAATTTAGGCTTTAGCTATCAAATTGGAGTTTAAATAACGACTAGGGACTTTTTGTCCGCGCTACGCGCACTCCAAATTTGTTCAATTTTGAATTTTTATAACATAAACGGTTATCTTCTAGTTTTATTTAATTTATTTATTACAATTATTTAGGTTCCGTTTATTTTAAAATATAAAATTGATATTATAGTTTAACTTTAAATCTCAATATTTTATTTTAGTTTTCTTTCTCTCACATTTAACCAATTAAAAGTCTCTTAACTCATATTTTAACATATCTCTTTTACGTTTTTAGTAGTCAATATTTTAATAATTTTTACAACAAAACTGAGTATATATTTTTTTTAATTAAATACTTTTTAAAAAAATACAGTAAATATTTTTTTTCTCCGCTAACACAAAAAATTCGTCCATAATTTATATAATTTTAACTATATTATGAAAAATGCCAAAGTCTTACTTAAAAAAATGCTAAAGTCTCACTTTTATCATCTCCATAACCTAAGCCCTCTTTCCAGTTTCCACTACTTAGTAAATTCTGAGTTGTTCTGCTAGAGTTAGTCCAAGTTCTGATAATCTCTTTTTCCTTTTCTAAGTCAGCTTTTAGAGATTCATTCAATTTTAACACTTCATCTCTAACATACAAAGCATCATCTCTTTCTTTCTTAGTTTGATGAAGAAAAACTAACTCCTTTTCTAAATAGTCATTTCTCTTTTTAAAAGTAAGATTTTTAGATGTTAATCTTTCACATGTTAAAGTCTGATCTCTATAACTAATGAACATGGTTTTAAGATATAATCTCAACTCAGTAATATCATCATTGTTCAGTACTGCTATCAGTACTGCTATCAGCATTTTCCATCAAGGCATAGTTCACCTCATGTTCAGAATCTGAAGTGTCTGTCCAACTTTTCTTCTTTGTGACAAGTGCCTTGCCTTTGTCACTTTTTCCTTTCTTGTAGTTAGGAGATATGTGGCCTCTTTTACCACAATTGTAGCATTTGACATTTGAGTTGTCTCCTCTGTCAGACTTTCCTCCTTTGCCTTCAAACTTGCTGAACCCTTTCTTATCAGAACTTCCACTTTTTCTGGAAAACTTCTTGCCCTTTATGGAATTTCCTGTAGGCTATCTTTGTGATACCTTTCACCATAAGAGCACACAGTTGCATCATCTCTGCATCAGCATCCATTTCAGGTAAACTTTCAGTTTCTGAATCATCATCATCAGTATATGATGACTCTGAATTAGACTTTATGATGAGAGCCTTTTCTTTGCCCCTTTTTGAGGTAGCCACTTTAGGAGATGCCTCCTCAGCTTTAAGAGCAACTATCCTTGACTTTCTTCCATGCCTCTTGCTCCTTTGATCCATCTCAAGTTCATAAGTCTTGAGCATACCATAAATTTCATCAAGAGTAGTTTCAGTAAGGTCATACCTGTCTCTTATGGTAGTAGACTTCAAATCCCAATTTTCAGGAAGAGCTAAAAGGAATTTTAGATTTGAATCTTCAAGATCATATTCCTTGTCCACCAGTGACAGATCATTCAAGAGTTTGACAAACCTGTCATATAAGTCAATTAATGACTCATCAACTTTTGAGTCAAAGTGCTCATACTCTTGAGTAAGTATAGTCCTCCTGTTCTTCTTATTGCATCAGTTCCCTGGTATCTTGTCTCCAAAGCATCCCATCTCTCCTTTGCATTCTTGCATCCAATTACCTTGTTTGACCTGATATTATCAATGGCACTATACAGCAAATGCCTTACCCTTGCATCCTTGGCAATAGATGAGATGTCTTCAACTGTGTAATCACCTTTCTCCTTTGGTATGGACTTTGCTGGTCGATCAGCAACTGCAATAGAGAGCTTGGTAGGCTTATATGGTCCTTCATTAATTCTGTCAAGATATTTTGGATCTGTAGCTTCCAGAAACATAGTCATCTTCACTTTCCATATGGGATACTCAGAAGGTCTCAGTATGGGAACCCTAATAGTCTCATATCGACTGTGGGTTTGAGTGTTTTGAGTTTCTTGAGTTTTGGTGGGCTTAGTTGGGGTTTGTGTTTCTTCAGACATGATTGTTTAGATCTTTACTGTATTTGTGTTAACAGAGAAGCTCTGATACCTCTTGTTAGGTCACACAACACTGTAGAAGGGGTTTGAATACATTGTTTATATAATCAAATCGATTTCAACCCAAGTATGTAACAAAGATCAAGTATATTTAATAAACTTTGTTACAATATGAACTGTTGTTCTCTTTTAGCGATGAACAAATATCACTAAGAGTTGCTAGGTTACAATGTATAATCTTCTCGATAATGATAACACATATAGTGTAAACCCTAAGTCTGTGTTTATATAGTACACCGTTACAAGATAACTTCTAATTGATATGGAATACAATTCTATCTCCTAAAATATATCAATCAGATATCTTCTACAAGTTTTCTAGTCTTCTAACTCTTTCCATGCATATCTTCTATTGTTTTAGTCCAGATCTTCTCCTGTAAATCAGCTTCATTCCTTAACTGAAAGTCTTCCCGCACTTAAGTACTGATATGTATCTTAAGTTCTGATATTAAACTCTGACTTCAGTAAGTCCTGATATGTCCTGTTGTTAAGTTCTGAAAACTAAACACAAATCATATTAGACATGACATCTCAAATATATCTAACAACCTCGATAATGCCTTTTCTAGCTCTGGAAACTATATTGGGAGAGGATTAAAAAAACATATTTCACCTTCCTAAATAATTGCCAAAATCCAATGCATACTGTTTTCATTAAAAAAACATGTCAAAGACAAATTTTACACATTATATACTAGTTTTGTACTATTCAGCTTTTTAATATCACAAAGTAAGAACTTACTTCTGATTGTGCAGCAAGAAGAATAGTCGATCCGTGTTACCCTCTTTCAACCGGTTCACGATGTAAGTTTCAAAATCATCATTCAAGTAATAAGTGGATCATGGATCAATAAAAGCAAACGTCTTCGCCAATTCTGGCCGTTCACTTATCTCAGTATGCAAGTACCTACCAAAAGACATAATTACAACAAACATGAACCGAAAAATTACTAAAATTACCAAAAGAAAAAAAAAGAAACTTACACCATATAAGATGCAACTACAACTTGGCCTAGCATTTCAAACTCTAACACCGCCTGAACATTCTCATGTAACAAGTAAATTATTTTCTCATGTCCAAACACTTCTTTTTTGCATTGAATCTGTACTGAAACCCCAGTAGTCTTCATCTATGTAACAACATGCTTATACAGTAAGTTGAAGCCTTTTGGCACTTTTACACCTGGCTTTGCTTCCAAAAGCTCTGACTTAAAATGATTCAAATCTGCACATGGCTTTGTACCTGGCCGCGATCTTTCTTTTTTCTTAATCTATAGATAATTAAACCACCAAAATTTGAACACATTTTAGTTTATCATATCCTCACAAGCATTTTTTTTAAATTTCAAAATTCAGACAATATATTAAATATCCTCATACCGCTGGAGTTGTGTAGTTGATTAATCCTTTAGGCCATGCTAAAAAGGAGCCAAGTGCATCACGGACTGTCACCATTTCACCACGTATCGGCACCAGAAGTAACGCATATGATTTGAGGAGCCCATCGACAGAGACACGCTTATATCCAAGTGTATATCAATTCCATGTATTTTTTCTTTATCCTTGCTAGGGTACGCCAATATCAAATGCAACCTTGTTCTCTATCATGTTGATGGACATCTCACAAGATCTCTGCCCCGAATACATAAAAAATTACCAAAAAGAAATACGAAATATAAAGTACCAAGTTAAAAAGAAATCAACACTGCATATTAATAATTAAAATAATTAATATACTATGTTACTGATAATTTACCAAAATTCCAGGAGGTGCAGGTGTTGGAACACATTCATCAACATCATCATCATCAATGAAATCCACTACAAATGTTTTTTCAGGCTGATGACTTGCCTTTTTAGACATCATTACGGAGAGAAAAGCAATCCCTGAAGCCATCATTGCCTTCAACTCAGCAATCTCTGCCTCAAGAGCCTACATCTTTTTGTCGACCTTTTCATCTCTTTCTCGATCACGAGCCATCAACTCTTTCTTCGTGATTCGAATCTTTTTCTCTCTAGGCAGATTAAAGTACTGTTTTGGAGTTATGTACCCTCCAACAGCCCAGACCCTTCCCAAATGTTCACGACTCTCCAAAGCTGTAGTCTGAACATCTTCACCTCCAGAGAATTCTATTTCATCCTTTTCTTTTTTTGCAACAAAGCATTCTATTGACATGAAAAATAATTTAAAAAATTCCAACAGGATTAACATAATCATACAACAGCCAGGTCGATAATTAAAAAAAACAAAATAAACATTAAGTATGAAAAATAACTAAAAAAAATTTGTAAGTGTTAATCCTGTATGTCTTCATCACATAGAATATAATCCACTACATGAACACTTACAATTTCATCGCATACAGCAACCAGGTCTTTATCGACCTCTTCACCGTTTTTCCGCTTCCGAGCTTTTTGCCAAAAAATTGCTCTATTCGGTTTATCTTTCGGCTGCAACTTTCCATTTTTGATCTGTTCAAAATGTGAAGCAAAATATAAAAATTGCCATTTTTTTAATTAGACGGTATTGACTTTGTTCTTACTTCGTCTTCCTTTAGACTAATATAACCCTTTCTGGACAAGCGATGATGATACTTTCTCTGCGAAACCCTTTCACTCCGTGCTTCATAAATTCCCTAAAAACAAAATTATATAATTATATAAAATTGAAGTGCAAAATTAATAGAAAAGGATAAAAAAGTTAGAGAATTAAAAAATTGCAATAAAATAAAATATACCATCCAGGTAGGATCAGTCCGCTACTTCACAAATCTTTTCCAGGTTGACTTACTGGCAAAAGCATATCTCTTTGGTGGCTTATTCAGTTTCTTCTTGTCTCCAACAAATGGAAGCACAAACTTCCTCATCAAATCGGTTTTAAATTGTCACCATTTAGAGCCCACAGACTTTAGGACAATGTCATCACAGTGTGGACCAACTTTGAATGTTGATTGGCAAAGAATACAAGGAATATGAACATTTTTTAAATTAAGAAATTAACAGAACATGTGCAAATAAATTAACAATATTGTAGAGTACCTGAATATTTATCCAAATCTTTGAATTTAATTCGGCATCTATATTTGGCTATCTAGCCATATCGATTGAAATTGTAGTCCTGGCCAACATACCAATATAGGACCGCAATCGGGCCCTAGTTTTCCTGTTAGAAATTCCCCATTGATCACATGTGACTTTAAATTTTTTTCCCGTGAGCTTTCTTCATAGTAACTTTGTACATTGTGCATACCCATCGCGTACCTCCAGAATTTCTTGCCACAACATCAGTTGTGGTAACTGTGGGTTGCTCTGACTCTTCCAGATGAGGTTTTGATGCCTCCTCCTCATGATTATCACAAGTTTCTGATGCTCTAACCTCAATATCTGAGCCTGTCTTTTCTGTTTTCTTTTATCTAAGCCTGCGTTTTCAGTTTTCTTTTGCTTTTTGGGTGCCATGTATCTCGTCTTCCATCAATATGGACAAGTATCAAAATTTTCAATAATTAGAACAACTACACAGTTATGCAATAATTTCACAATAATACGCAAAATTGAAGGCTAATTATTATTAAAAATACCTAAAATTCTAATATAACCTGAAACAAAACCCGGAGAACAATCAAAAAAATTGTAACCTCAAACTTAGAGAAAAATCAAAACATTATAATGAAACAAAGTGCAAGTACACATCTTGGAAAGTACACATAATTTTATCACATAATACAATGATTGAAACTACAAAGTGTAATCTGGGAGCCGAAATAGAGACTTCATTGAAATTTAATTTTAATTAAACTAATTGAACAAGTACAAGTCATTATAATTATAATTCTGTGACTTTTTCACCTAAATACTCTCTACATTTTGTCCTTTATTGTTAACACTTGCATCATCACAAGTAGTAGGATCACACATAGGGATATCATAACAAAATGGGGGAGGGTTCCAGGAGGTCTCTTCTTCCATATCTTCATTGTCCACATTATGATAATCTCGATTGTTGACGATAACACAACTGACCAATTCACATCACATGGATCCTCGACATAAAAGACTTGGCTGACTTGGTCAACAGAGACAAATTTGTCCTGTTTATGGCCTGGTCGATTGAAGTTCACGAGCGTAAAACCAAGATCATCATACTTAATTCCTCTATCAGTGGTTGCCCATGTACACAAAAATAAAGGGGCCTTGAATACATGGTAATCTAACTCCCATATTTCTTCTACAATCCCATAGAATGTTAACTCACACTCTACGGGATTTACATCCTTAGCATTAGACACTTGGATTGTCCTGGAAATTAATAAAACATTATTTTGAACTATCCTAAAATTATCTCGCTCCTTCATATGGTAACGGACCCCATCAACAATATAGCCTTCATAAGTCAGCATTGAAAATGAAGGTTTTCCATCCAACCATCTAATTGATTCAGACATGGCTGCAGAATTCTCCCTCATTTCTCTACTTACCTACATGTAAAGTCATGATGCATAAATGTTAATATCAATTAAATGCACGACTTGCAGAAAATAGTAATAAAATATAAAAAGAATGTAAACCAACTTTTTGTTAAAAGCAATCGGGAAATTGTCGATTGTGCTCTCCCAAAAACCACTGTACACTCTTTTTTTTTCCTTGGTAAATTCTTTTCAAATGTTCCTTATGCAATCTGAAAATATTTATAGTACATAGAATAAACCATCTACTAAAAATAACTACTACAACACTTATAAATATACTTATGAATATTTTACTTACCGAACATATGGTTCCACTTCAGTATTATTAAGAAGGACTATGAGATGTGCCTCATCTCATTCTTTTTCTGCAACAGACTTCATTATCACACCACCTACTGGACCGAAAAACTTGTCATCATCTTTCTGAAGACCTGTAGTTCTACTACTCTCGCTAAAGAATCCCGTGCAAAATTCTACTGATTCTTCTTTCAGATAGCCTTCAGCTATACAACATTCCAGATAAAATTGGTTTCGTACATAGCTCTTTAATATTTTATTAAATCTTTCAAATGGAAACATCCATCTATAAAAAATGGTCCACGTAAACGTAATTCCCTTACTAAATGGACTGTGAGATGTACCATAACATCGAAAAATGATGGAGGGAATATTTTTTCCAACTCGCATAAGGTCAAAATCATATCTGATTAGAGTTTATTCAATTTTGACATATCTACAACTTTGTTGCACAAAGAGTTGAAAAAAGCACTATTTTATTATTCTTACCCTAACATTTTTTGAAAGCACGGAACGAATACAAACTTGTACAAACCGTTGGAGGAGGATATGGCATTAATGCGACTTCAGCCCATACAACTTCATATCAATCACTGATACACAGTTTCTAATATTTGAGACATGTCCATATGGAAGTGTTTCATATTGGACAATGATGTCAACATAATTTTTTTTCTTTTTTAAGCAAAGTAAAAAGGGAAGGAGGTAGGTATGTCCTCTTTTCTCCTATTTCAGGAGCTAAATCAGTCCTTACACCCATATCAACCATATCAAGATGAGAGGCAACACTGTTTTTAGTCTTATATTTTATATTAAGTAGTGTCCCAATTATATTATCGTACACATTCTTCTCGATGTGCATAACATCTAAACAATGACGCACGTGGTGAAATTTCCAATATTCTAATTCAAAAAAAATTGATTTCTTTTTCCATGCATACTCTACCTTTTTCACTTGTCCCCCCTCCCAAAACTAAATTCAAGTTGTTGTTGTTGCATTAACACTTCTTCTCAGCTAAGTGGTTCAGGTGCGTAACCAAGTTCTTGTTGTCCATCAAATGTTATCCTCTGCCTCCTATAAGGATGATGTTGATCTAAATACCGACGATGGCCTAGAAAATACATTTTCCTACTATAACTTAAAATATTTAGCGATGGTGTGATCACCACATACTGGACAAGCCTTACACCCCTTATTTATGCAGCCTGACATATTTTTATATCCCGAAAAGTCGTTTACTGTCCACATCAGAACTGCCTTTAGAGTGAAGACAGATTTGCTATGTGCATCATACACATTTGGTTCCCCTTCCTTCCATAATTTTTTAAATCATCGATCATTGGTTGTAGATATATGTCAATATTATTTCCAGGCTCATGCGGGCCATAAATCGATGTCGATAACATCATAAACTTCCTCATCATACATAACCATGGATGAAAATTATACATTACTAACATAACCGACCAACATCTATACCGATTGTTTAATCCATTATTGTGTGGATTTATACCATTGGCCGCTAATCCTAAGCATATATTTCTTGCCTCAGTACCGAACTTGGGCCACCTACAATCTACATTTCGCCAAGCAAGAGAATCAAATAGATGATGCATTTTTCCATCTTTAGATCAATTCTTTGCATGCCAACTCATTAATTTAGCAGTAGCAGCAAATTTAAATAGCCGTTTATATCTAGGGATTATTGGAAAATACCACATCACGTTGGATGGAAAATTAACCCTAACTTTACCATCTTTACCAATTTTTCATCGAAAAATATGGCATTTGGGACACTCAGAGAAAGACTTAATAGCTGGACCCCTGTATAACACGCAGTCATTTGGACAAGCATGGATTTTGACATACTCAAGTCTTAAATTAGTTAAGGTTTTCTTAGCTTCATACATATTAGTCGGAAGCACATTATCTTCAGGAAGAAAAGAGCCAATGGATTCAAGAAGACCTGTAAAGGCCTTATCACTAACTCCAAACCTAGCCTTCTAATTATGTAATTTGAGGACTGACTCTAGTTTAGTGCACTCACTTCCCTCAAAAAGAGGTTGTTCCACATCAGCAATATACCTCTTAAAATCATCAGATTCATTATCACAATCTTTGTCATCATTATATGCTTCTTGACATACATTATATATTTCTAAAGGTGGTGTGGGCTTTTTAGCAAGACAAGTACTTCCAACTGATGACTTAGTACTACTAGCAAACCCTTCTCCATGCCAAATAGAATCCAAATATCCTAAACTAAAACCAGATTCATAAAGATGACCCCTGAATATCTTGACAGTAAATTTTCTGAAGTTACTACAGCATGCACAGGTGCAAGGTATTTTTTTGGGTTTTTAGCATTTTCCTCGGCAAATATCAAGAAATTTTCGACGCCAATTTCATATTATAAAGAATCCCTATCGACTTTTATCCAAGACTTGTCCATATAAAACCACCCGGTATATCACTAAAATTTCAGTCTTACTTATATGATTAATATTATTTATTATGACCATATTATCTTCCTACTGTTTTATTGTACCATTATCTTCATACTAAAAATCAAGCAACTTTATTAATCAAATACGTGACACATCATAATCATATCATTTAACTCACATTGATCATACATACAACATATTAGAAACTTAATCAGATGCGCGTTCTTAATCACATACATACAAAGCAGAAGATGTAAAAAGCATATATGTGATTATGATTTTAATCCATATAAACCATATTAATCATACCAATAATGATCGGAGTACAACAAGATATTTAAAATAAAATAAGTAAATAAAGTTTGTAGGAGTATGTACCTCTTTAATTAATAAAACAACCGTGTATCAACAAAAATCGAGCAATATTCTTTCTTCTACGCGAACTGAATTCTCGAATAGCTGCCAAAACATTAATCAAACAACAACATTTAAGTTTTACTAACATTTGGAAACTAAAACATAAACTGCCAACCAATGATAAAATAAATTAACATTTACGACAAAGAAAGAATTCTCATTGTAACATAACAGAGCAACATTGAACATAGATAATTAGGGTGAAATAACACATCCACTTATAATAAATTAGGATTTCAATTTAAAAAAAAACCCCAATTTTCAAATCTAGGGTTTCAATTTAAAAAAACCCCAATTTTAAAATCTAGGGTTTTCAAAATTCTAAAAAACGGTGAACATGCAGGTTACTTTAAGTTTATAAAATAAAAAGGAGGAGGGATAAACCTAATTTAAGTGAAGAGATGAGAGTAGAGAGAGAGAGCGCAGATGAGTGGTTGAGCTGAGTGTAGCAGCGGCGAGACAATGGTGAAATGACGGTGAGACTACGGCAAGACGACGGTGAGACGATGGCGAGACTACGGTGAGATAGTTTAAGAGAGAGAGAGAGAGAGCGTTTTGATAGTTTTAGAGAGATGGTGAGATGAGAGAGAGAGAGAAAGAGAGAGAGAGAGAGAGAGAGAGAGAGAGAGAGAGAGAGAGAGAGAGAGAGAGAGAGAGAGAGAGAGAGAGAGAGAGTTTAGTTGGGAGAAATGGTGAGAGAGCCGGTGATGAGAGAGAGATGGCGAGAGAGAGAAAGATGGTGAAAACTGAATTAGTTTTTAGTTTTTAGTATTTTTAATTAATTTTTCTGAAAGGGAGGGAGAGTATAATTTGGTAAAGGGGGGAAATTTGGCTAAGGGGTAAAGAAAGAGGGGGTTGACGCACTGCAATTTATTTTTCAAACCAAGACATCGGTTTTAAATTAAACGATGTCTTTTAAAAGAAAATACATCTCATTTATGCGGGACGATGTCTATAACAGTTTAAACATCGGTGGCACATGTGATCGATGTCTAATATATGATGTCTATTCACTTTTTTCTTGTAGTGTATCCTTTCATAATCCTACAAATGCAAGTTGCCATCTAAAACAATTGACAGTTTGAGGCGCGAGCCATTCCCTTTGGTGCTTGGTTATACAAGTAAAATTGTTATTTTACAACGTACTTGACTTGTATAATGTTGCTGGAAGTGGAGATATAACTTTACGATTTTATAAAGAGAAAAATGTTATGTAATTAAGGGAGTTATATGAGTATATAGTATATTTTAGTGATAAAATTAACAAAAATTTAATCAATTGTGTAATTACTAATATACCCCTCATATATTCATATTAAAAAGTTTTTGTACTCACGTATATTATGTGAGTACGTACTTAGGAGCGTTAAGCTCATTTATAAAATACTTGAATTATATTATGTTGCAAGAAGTGCAATTTCTAAAATGTGATTGAAGTCAGACCAAAGAGCTAGGTAAACCAGTTAAAATATCTTATTTTTGAAAGAAAAATTTCAAATAATAAAATTTATTCAAAAATTACAATTTTTTAAATATAAATTCAAATATAACTAAAAATTAAAAACCTAAATTTAAAAACAAAATAAATAACTATCTAGGGCTAGCTGATAAGAAAATAATAAATTATTACGTCTTGATGTACTAACTGTTAGCAAATTTATAATTTAAATGCAAGTGCATATATCATAACAAGTAATATATAAATTCGTTTCCACGAAAACTAATTTTAAGTTCCTAAATATCAAATAGTCAAACTCTTCTAATTTAAGTTAACAAAATAGTTGCATAAATATCACTAATTAACTAATTAAAAAGAAATAAAATTTAAGTATATTGAATCTAGGTCTTTAACCTCGACTTCAATTCTTCGATAAATTAACCACTAGTGTATCTTTATATCATGGTTACAAAAAAGAAAATAAGGAAGCGAAGATAAAAACTCTAGAATTGAATCTTCCTTAAGACTTCTCCACCTCATTGCTTTCTTGTTCTTTTTGTCTCGTATTCTTTGTTACTATTTTTGCGTGTAACGGTTCTCTCTACTAAATTCTGTACGTGTCTAATATTTCTCTCCTCATATTTCAATTTCATTTATCTATCTATTTATTATATTATAAATAGCCCAACATGGGTCAATTAATGAGACATTTTATTTCTAATAAATCATGAGATATTTTATTCCCAATTAACCTTGATACATTTTTTAAAATAAAAGTACTTCCATTAATCAAATAGCTTCCAAAGCAAGGTTACAAATGAGAAAATCAGGAGCAGTAGTAATCCATTCTTATAAATCAGACACAGAATAATCACCCTTTGCTACCAAATGGGTAATACTATTTGTTGATTTAGAAACAAAAACAAGTAACACTTCCTCGAAGTGTTTAATTAATTCCTTATAGTCATCAATTTGTATCAAATAGTCAGTACCATGAATCAACCCGCTTGCGTATGGGAATGTGGACTTGTTGTATCAAATTTTTATCCCTCTGATTGTATAAGCCATCTAGTATTTCCTCATCCCACTCCATATGATCATCATCCATCAAACTAGCTATTATAGCAGGATCTAGTTGTGGATGCCTTTCAGTCGTCATGAACCCGTTCTCTACACGAGGCATCCATGGATCCCACCAAACCAACGTACTATTCCCGTCCCCTATTTTCTTTCTCGATCCATATTGTATTATATTTTGAGCCTCGAGTATATTACGCCAAATATAGCTTGGGTTGTTCCAATCGAAGCATTCAAAAACTCAGAACGTGGATAATACATGGCCTTCATTAGTGTTGTAACGACATGATTGCAGTTATTAACTAAGCGACATGCCTGTTTCGCCAACATTGCAATATTGAAATCTCGTAGCTTCTTAAACCCAAGGCCCCCGGCCTCCGTCATCTAACATAGTTTATCCCATGAAAGTCATTTTATTCCTCCACTCGAGCAGTTTCCCCCACCAAAATACATTAATTTTTTTCTCAATTCCATCATATATTTCCATCGGAATTAACATCAAACTCATCCAGAAGTTTGGCACTATTTGAAGCGACATTTTTACTCTCAGCTTTGACAATGATTGATTCCCCCTAGTCTGCAATTTTTGGTCCATTCTATCAAGTAAAAACGAGAAGGTTACAACTCGGTTACAACTAATCACCATGGGCATTCCCAAGTAATTTCCTGGTTTATCGATTTCATTCATTTCCAATTTAGCACACACTCGCATTCCATCATCCATACACGTGTTAAGGGAGAATACAACTGTAGACTTCCCAAAATTAATTTGTTGTCCAGAGATCAACTTATACATGTTTAAAATACGTTTCATGTTATCAGCTTCCGCCTCTGTGGCATCTGTGATCATCTACGAAAAATAAGTGTGAAATATTTGGTGCACCCTTAGCCAATGTACACTCATGAATGAGCCCAGTATCAACAGTTCTTCTCAACATGGCATTTAAACCTTTTGCACACATGATATAGATGTAAGGAGAAATTGGGTACTCTTCCAATCTCTACTCCATTGTGTATAAACCTGTAAGATACATTTGAGATAAATGTCATAATCCTGTCAATCCAAAAGTCATGTGTTAGATATATTTGATAATGTCATGGCTAATATGAATTATGTTTAGTTTTCAGATCTTACTTAAACAGGATAAATCAGTACTTACTGGAAGTCAGGACTTAAGGATATCAGTACTTATATTATCAGGAGATAATTATCAGGAGATGGATATCAGAACTTAAGTATTGAAGGAAGATCAGATAAGGACAACAGCTGATTAAAGGAAAGAAGATCGAGATAAACATAAGATGAGATATGCATGAAGAAGGAATTCTATGAAGAATAGAATACTTGGAAGAAAAGATATCTGATTGATGTATTTTAGGAAGCAGAATTATATTCCATATCAATTAGCGATTATCTTGAAACTGTGTAGTATATAAACACAGACATAGGGTTTACACTATAAGTGTTATCATATTCGAGAAGATTATTCATTGTAACCCTAGCAGCTCTCGTGATATTTTTCATCACTGAGAGGTAACAGTTCCATACTGTAACAGCATTTATTATTTCAATAAAGTTTGTTTTCTGTTACTTGAGTTATTAAAGTTTGATTTGATTGTACTTTACACTGTATTCACCCCCTCTACAGTGTGTGTGTGGCCTAACATCATGAAACCCAAATATCACCATTATATTTCTAATAAGTTCCCACCTCAATCTGTCATATGCCTTCGAAATATCTATTTTTAAATATGCCAATCTCCTGCTCCCCTGTGTACGTCTCCTTATGTAGTGATTCACTTCAAACGCAATCATTGTATAATCAGTTAATAATCTTCCTTCTATAAATCCGCTCTGCACCTCAGATATCACATAACTTAGACATGGTTTGAGTCTGTTAATTATTATCTTAGACAATATTCTGACTAACACATTACAAAGAGAAATATGGTGCAACTCGGTCATATTTTGTGGGACTTTTATCGTAGGAATCAGGCATACCATATCATGGTTAACATGATTAGGAAGCTCACCTAAACGCATAAATTTTGACAAAATAAAACGACAGCTTTTTCAATAATGTTCCAAAAATGTGAAAGAAACCTGGATTTAGGTCGTCTGGCCCTGGTGCCTTATCAGGGTGCTTGGAAAATGTTTCTTTTTTAACCTCCTCAGGTGTAATTTCTGCCAACAAAGCTTCATTATCCCTTGCTGATACCAATTTAACTATCTCTCTGTCACTCAACCTTCCATCCATCGTCTTTGCTATAAACAATTTTGAGAAATAATTATTAATGACCTCTTGTATCTCTTCCGTAGTTTCCTTCCACTCTCCCTCATCATTTTTGAAACGCTGCTATGTATTCATTTTTTCCTTTTGGAAGAAACGTGTATTTTTGTCTCCATCTTGCAACCAGAATTGTTTAGCTCGCTGCTTCTAATACGTTTCTTGTTTTTCTAGAAGCGTCATATATTCCCATCTAACATCATTATAAATTTTAATACCATATTCGTCCTCATTTCACTAGCGTTTGACAAATATGGATCAAAATTTTGTTTGGATAATAAAAAAATTAGGTCTAGAAACATTAAGTTGTTTGTCAACGAATGAAAGGATTAAGCTCAAAGTGTTATTAAAGGATCATATATGCAAAGTATGTTTGAGTGGGATAATGCGGGGGTTAATTCTAGGTGCCTTCACCATGTCTTATTTCATTCAATGACATGTATCTCAAGAAGGGTCTAAAACAAGTGTTGGTGATGCAAAAATAATGTAAACACATAAGCAAACGAATGTAAAGTGCAAAAAGTATGTATATAACTCAAAACTCACTTGGTGTTAAGGGTCATAAGTGCACCTGATTTACTCGAAGCATGAAACCAACAAATCCATCACATATTTTATATCATTTTAATTATTTAAGATATTGTATGTGTTACTAATTTCAACTTGCTAATGAAAGTATGTCCGAGAGAGTATAACATTATACCTCTCAAATATCAACAACATAAGATCACTTAACATAACATACATGGATACATTGAGTTAAACTTACAACAAGTAATGAATCATACAACAAAAAAAATTCACCATAGCTTCTCTACAAGGATACTTCTGTGTACCATATCATCCATATCTCAAAAATTTCAATTCAAAATAATAATTAAAAAATATTTTCTATTATTAAAAATAATTTGTGCATCGAGTATGGGTTATTATGGGTTGTTACTTATTAGGTAATACATTACTCCCTCTATTTTTTTATTTATCGCTTTAATTTTTCCACACATTTTAATATGTTTTGACTGGATAGTTAGAATGATCGTTTGCGAAATTTCTTTTTATAAATAAAAGTAGATAAACTATATTTTAATTCATAAAAAGAAAATTTTTAAAATGATATTTTTAACTAACCAGAAAAAACACTTTAAAATATGTACAAACATCAAAATGACAAAAAAAAAGAGTAACATATTGTAGGGAATTTGACAAATATACCAATTTTTGGATATTTATTTGCAGTTCTACTACCTTACTTAAAATTTTGCAAATTTACTACCTTTTTAAACATACAAACAATTAAATTACAAAAATACCATCTTTATCTTCCCATTCCTTTTTTAACTTATCTGCCCTCTCTCTCACTCTCCTCTCACTGCTTCCCTCTCCTTCCCCCTATCTTTCTCGTTCTCCCTCTCCCACTCTCCATCTCTCTCTCACTTCATTATCCCTTGCCGCTGTGACCCCCTGCAGGTCGATATTCGTATCGTTTCGAACCTTCCAGCTCTTATGTGTCAATCGATCCTCCCACGATAATTTCTTCGCCTCTTTCAACAACTTTTCATCCTCCGTTGACATCGCAATCTACAAATGTGTGTGTTTCTGTGTATGTTGGTGTAAGGTAGAGGATAGATACAAACCGATGTGTGTATAATTGGTGTTTGAAATAGAGGTGGATTGAGTGCCGACGAGTATCGATCGAGAGAGAGATACAAATCTATGTTTTTTTAATTTTATATTTTCTCTGTTGTTTCGAATCTGGCAGAAGAGAAACGTAGTCCAGAGAAATGAAGATACAGTTGCTTGTTTTTAGTTGATTTCATGGTTGCTTTGTGGTATTAGTATTGGCCCTGCAGGGGCATTCATTTTTCGCCATTTGCAACCACCTAGACAACATATTTTGCAATTAAATGTAATTTTCAACGAATTTTTTCAAATTTGCATTTTTGGTTGCATATATGGTTACCAGCAGTTGCAGATATGGTTGTAAATGCAACCTCCGTATTTTTGCCAATATTTTTTGAAAGATAGTATTTTTGCAATTTATTTTAAAAAATAACAGTATTTTTACAAAAAATTTGTAAAACTTGGATATTTATGAAAAAATCCCTATATTGTACATTAATTTTAGGAGATCATTAAATAAGTTCCGACCGTTATTAGTAACTTCCAATTTAATATGTATATTACCATAATTTTACCATTTAGCCTCCATCAAGCTCAATCATATCGTGGATAATTATGTAATTTAGGCTTTAGCTATCAAATTGGAGTTTAAATAACGACTAGGGACTTTTTGTCCGCGCTACGCGCACTCCAAATTTGTTCAATTTTGAATTTTTATAACATAAACGGTTATCTTCTAGTTTTATTTAATTTATTTATTACAATTATTTAGGTTCCGTTTATTTTAAAATATAAAATTGATATTATAGTTTAACTTTAAATCTCAATATTTTATTTTAGTTTTCTTTCTCTCACATTTAACCAATTAAAAGTCTCTTAACTCATATTTTAACATATCTCTTTTACGTTTTTAGTAGTCAATATTTTAATAATTTTTACAACAAAACTGAGTATATATTTTTTTTAATTAAATACTTTTTAAAAAAATACAGTAAATATTTTTTTTCTCCGCTAACACAAAAAATTCGTCCATAATTTATATAATTTTAACTATATTATGAAAAATGCCAAAGTCTTACTTAAAAAAATGCTAAAGTCTTAATTTTTAAAGTTGTAAAAATTTACGTATTATATTCAAAAATGATGTAATATATTATAATTATAAAATTAGTAATCACTATTTTTTTCTCCGCTAACACAACATTCCGTCCACAACTCAATAAACAAATAATTATATTCAAATAATTATGTTTGTAAATTTATTATAATAATTATGTAAAATTCAAATATTTTCATCATATCTCATTTGATATATTACGTAATTAAATTAAATTATTTTTAAATTGTTTAGTCATACAATAAAAATTTATTTATTGATTCATAAAAATGATATAGGTCAAAAGTAGTTGAATTTATTACTTCTGTCTAATATACAAAAGGGGTTGCATGCAGATATAGGACCATCTCGATTCCTGCTCAAATCCCCGGGGTAGAAGGTCTATTAATCCTCATACCAAGCTCAATCCTCAGATAATCTACACTACGGTACTAATTCCTCAATCCTCTGTTACTGTTTCTTTAATTTGAAGTTCGGTTGTATGCTTCAATTTCTCCCAATCGGTTGTTATAGTAGTTTATCTAACTTATCTGGTCTGGTCTGTTTGATCATTGAGAATGTAATTCGAGTTGTATTGATCTTAATTGATGCATGTAAAGACTTAATCCGATCGGGTTATGAATAGTAGTATCCGCATAATTTGAGAAGCAGAGCAAATTGATGTTTTATTTTATGAGTAGTAAATATGTAGGTATGTTCTATTTGATATATGCATTCACAATTATAGTTTTTCCTTTTGTTTAAAATCATGGTAAGAAATTTGATATGGGGCACTCTTCCTCAATTATACATTATCTATTATACTCGGTGCCCAATTTATCATTTTTTTAGTAGTCTCCGCACAATGTGAGAAGCAGAGAAAATTGATGTTTAATTTTAGCAGTAGTAAACATCAAGGTATGTAGAATTCGATATATGAATTCACAATTGTAGTTTTTTATTTTGTTTAAAGTCATGACCAAGTTATTTGATATGCGATACTCTGCTGTAATTGTACAGTACTTGGTGTTATACTCGGTGTAGAATTTTGATAATTTAGTAATGGTGAATACAATGGCCTTTAGTAATAGTAAATGCTTGTTGTTCTACTCTGTTTTTTCAGTCGTGATACCATAGACATATTTCCAAAGTTTAGTTTGTTGCAATGGGTATAATGATTCGAATGTGTTTCTCATTCTTGTTACTTAATTGACAGTTGATTTAGTACAATTTTTCTGGCAAGTAAACATCGGAACAGTATTGCTACTTTTTAGATGTATTAGGAGATGATAGTGTTACAGAGGCTCCGATATACAATCATTGTCATTTCATATGAGCTATATTGCCTCTTTATATTGCAGATATGAGTCGAAATACTGATTTCCGTAGTACAAACATGCAAACCTTGAAAGATTCAGAGATGGTAAACTAACATTCACTATCAATCCTTGTAATGTACTATAGTATATTCATAATTTCTAGCTCTACATATTATGTGTGCTCTTTATCCAACATTACATCAGCTTAGGTACTTTAGCGAGGAAAATCCATCATTCTTTATAACTCTCCCACGTGATGATAGAGACCTTCGTGAAATGGTATATTTCACTAATATTATGCTAATGTGCATTCTAATATCATTTGATCTTATTGCATACCTGAAGAGTTTAATGATATTATATGATTTAAAAGTACTAATGTGAAAACAAATTTGTCAATTTCCAGAAACTACCTGATAAATTTGTCAATAGTCTTCGAGAATCTATTCCTAGTAAAGTAATTCTTGTACTTGCTAATGGACATGAAACCTATGTGAGTTTCAAGAAGTCAGAACAGTCTCTCTGTCACATGAAAGAGTTCAACATTGATTGTCGAGATTTGTTCGGTTCCACTTTGATTTACTCTTATAAGGGCAACGGGAAATTCTTTGTGAATTGTTTGAAGGATGACCTCTGCGAGGTTATATACTTCAAGAATAGGACAATTCCAAGCGGCACTTTCTATGATCAAGGTACTATACACAAACTTCATAAAAATCTTGTTGGACTACTATGTTAAAAATAAAGTGTCTTATGAATTATATGTTTTTTCAGATGTAAATACTGGTATAGGATGGAAGTTCCTGGTGTTTTTTAACAATCCTGCATTTCAAAATGGAGAAATTGTAAGAACACTATTTCCTGTCGGAGTCGGTTATTTTATGTTTCTGATATTTAGGTAAAAAAAGTAGATTACAGTGTTATCGGCCATATCCACTTGTACAGAGCCTATAATTCTGTGCACTTTAGTAATTTATCCATTTATTAGTAAAATGTAAAAGTTGGTACTTTATTAATCTTTGATAGCCAATTCCTGCACATTTCTGGAGAGCCTTTGGGAAGCTGCTACCACCTAAAGTCCAGTTCTACATGAGAAATGGAAGTCGATATGAAGGAACGTGGTCCAAAACTGAGAGAAGGATGTATGGCCTTGAAGATCTTGTGCGAGAATATGGTTTGAGCGAGATTGACAAAGTTTTGTTTACCTACTTTGGTGAAGGAAATTTTTTTGTTATGATATTTGATACATCAAATGTGGAAGTAATGATGCTTGACCAAGATTCCCAAAGTTCAGGTTATATAAACTATACAAAGCATGTAATTAATTTTAAACTTACATATTCGTTCTTTTTTGAATTTAATGTTATTTATACTAAAGAGTCAGAGATGGAGATTGCTGATGAACCTGTTCAACTTCCTGTTAACCTGGAAGTTGATGTTCACAACAATGAGAACATGACTTTTACCCTTGTCATGACAGCATCCAATATGGACAACACATCTCATGGAGTGGTACGGAAATATTTTATAAAATTTTATAACAAAGTTGCCCTATTTTTTTAATACTTTGACTTGTACTTATTTTTTACATCTGTATTGTAGTATATCTCGAGCTACATTGAATCACCAAATGGACAATGGATAGCTGGTGACATGGTAAATTTGAGAACTGCTGCCGGGAGTTGGTATGTCAGTGTCGTAAAATCGGGGAAGATGTTTAGGTTTTCAAGTGGCTGGAATCAGTTTGTTAGAGAAAATGTGATCGCATTACATGAAATAGTTATATTTCAATTATTGGAAGAAGATCAGGCTATAGTTTTTCTGGTGACTTTCGCACACAGGCCTTGAGATGTTTTTCCCATATAAGCAGCTTTAAGACTATGTTTTTTCAGTTCTGTTAATGTCTCAGACTACTGCTTCTCGTTCTCATCATGTTTTTCTAATATGTTACTTTACCATGGTTGTGTAACTACTTATTTGATTCGGGAACGTTTTGTTGGAATTTAATTACACATATGTGGCAATTTATTTTTAGAAGAGGTAATAGGAGATTTTGGACATGACTTTTTTGCTGCTAAATGTGGAGGAAGTTACCTGCACTTACCACATTTTATGGTAACTAACTTGCGGTTACTTAACTGCACATTCTACAACATGGAAACTGCTACATTTTATGTGCTTATATAAGGGTTATTGTACTCACCTCAAACATACAAACAAACACAGAGGAAAAAATTATTATTGGCGGATCAGAAATGGCTTCATCTAGCGCAAAGAGGAAATGATGGTCAGGGATGCAAAATGTGGCAATGCAAGAGTTGCAGACATTGGCTGTCACTTGCGCAGATTTCAACACTGATTTGGAAGACGCAAATGTTTTCTTCTCAGAGTTGTATGCATCCATGGAAAGTAGGCAATCAGATTTGTTTGCTCGCTCGGTTGGCCTGGAAAAACAAATCAAGTATTGTGTATATGTTTATATCTTTTAATGTTTTACCAATGCTTGGTAACTATCTTTATTAATTTTACATCTCTCCTTTACAGCAACACAGAAGATATTTTGCAGAATGGATCAAGAAAAAAGCGTGGAGAATTTTCCCAAAGCAATGAAGAAATACCAACATCATATATGAAAAATCAACCAAAATTCCTAAGTGATACGTCTTCATCTCTGTGTGGGCATGAGACAACCTTGAAATTGACTGCTACAGAAATGATGAGTGCCTTTCAAAAGTTTGACGACGGGTGGAAGGAACATCTTGCTAATTTCAATGCTCAGGCTGATAAGTTGATTGATTCAATTGGTAGAATTCGCATATTAATGGATGATTATAGTCGCAATATATGATAAAACTTCATTTGATTATTAGAAGAATTTTAGTATGTTATTCTGTAATCAGGTTTAGTATAAATTAGTAACAAAGTTGTTATTCTGGAAATAGTGTCTGTAACATTATTGGATCAAAGTGAACATTGTTGTTATCTATAATCAAATGATATCATTGTTGGATTACATATTGTTTCATGGTAAGATCATTGCTTTATTGGATTTCCACTTAAATCATGGCTACATAACAACATAGATGGTTTACAGATTTGTAATATGTCATAAGAAAACATTAAAATTGGCAGTGACATATAACAGATTGAATAAAACATCCATACAACTCAATATTCAGAAAAGAAATATTGGCTAAATACTTAAGTTTCAAAACAATCCTCTTTAAATTCATATTAAGCTTTTATAATGCAAAATAGCAAACATTAAAACATTGCAATGGCATATGTAAAACTTCACACGAATAGTCATTTATTTAGACCAATCCAGCAAGTATCCTGTAAACACAATAGTGCAAGGAATGTTCATTAGAGTTTATACCTCTCAAATTAATGTTTATATTGCATATATAGTAATAATTGACATCTCTTAAAGAGTGTTGATACCTTTGCCTCAACACTTCAATAGCAGGATGATTAATATTGAAATAAATCCGCGAACATGATGAACTTCTTATCTGTAGTGAACCTGTTAGAAGCAATTCAGAGATAAGCTTTAGTTGACACCATGAAAAACTATTATATTTTGTAGTAAAGATATGTAGATCAGCAGAAAATGGAACCATTGTGGATTAGTGGCCTCATGGTTGTCAAGATAACAATCGGAGGATACCCAACATATCCCTGAAGTGCATTTGCTACATCAACAATAAATTCATCCCAAGTAAAAATCTTAACCACGTTGCTGAAATGGAAAGAAAGATAATGAGACTATCAGATAAACATTGTTCAACACTGATTGACACTACATTTATTACTGAAATGATGGTCTTACCTGCCATCAAATAACTCAAATCGAAGAAACTTTTTCTCACCAAATCGTGTATAAACTTGCTTTATTGGATCAATATTCTGAGGCATGCCAACAATATCTACAAAATAGTTACTATTTAGCTTTTTTCAATCATGAATTAAATTAAAAAGAAATATGTGATAATATTCAAAAATACCTATAGCATGTACAGGAAGCACATGTTGAGAGAGTAACATTGCAAGATCAGAAATCTCAGGAATGGTTTTAAGCTCAAACTTGTGCCTTGGAATGGTATTTACTTTAAACGGAATAGGATGGACAATGTTATCATGTGAAAAAACAATTATCTTATCAGTAGATACAGGCCTCATAAGTTCTGCATGCTCCATTACTACAAAATTGTGAATATCATATATGTTTCCTTCAAGTATGATATTGCTAACATCATGCCAAATCACACGATTTACAAATGCAAAGATATGACAATCCTGTATTACAAAAGCTCATTGGAAACTCTTCTATACAAACAATAATCATATACTACTACTACTACACAAAGCGCAAGACATTACCTCTGAATCAAGCACAATTAGATTAACACCTCGGAATTGTTGAGTGCGAGAAAATGAAGGCCACATCCTAGTAATACGTACATGAACCCTCCAATCAGTCCTAGTGCTATTAACCAATGCAAGGTTGTCTTCCATGGCAGCAATCACAAAAGGTTAACTAACAATTTTTTTTCTTAAAGGGTTATCACTTTATGATATTCATATATCACATGAAAACTATATATATATATATATATGAGGATTAGTACGTCAGCCATGGATTTAGGTACATGATTGATGTTAACATAGTTGGCGTGATCTTTAGATAAGAGTTTGTTAGGATTTTACTTCTCTATTACAAATGCAATATTCTGCAAATAATTTTAGTAAGTTAACGTGATATCAACATGACCTTAAATTTAGGTTAAATTGTCTTATACAATATTCACGTAAATTATTTCATGGGAATTATCATTTTCGTACATAAAAACTCGATTTGTACGTTAATTATGATGAACTATGGGTATTATTAATTTTAATTGTGATGATATTATGGCGTAAAATAGAAATATAAAAGTTCATAAGAACTAAATTTTTAAAAAAATAGTAGAAATAAGTCATAATGTTTGAAAATGTCATATATTTTTTTTAAGACTGTAGCATGCGGTTAAAAAATAATACACTATAATAAATAATAAAGACATTTATTCTTATATGTAGTTGAGATTTTTAATATTTACCCAACATTTGATAACAATTGTTCGAATTACTTTGTTCGTTAAAACTTTTCTGAAAAATCTATTTTCTCTATAAGTCTACTATTATTTTTATTCCAACTACAATTACAAAGCATATTATTGCAAAAAGATATTTAATACAGGTCCATAAAATCTTATCAGATATCAAATGTATTTTGGAAACTATTACAAATTTTACATGGAGATATGAGAGAACATGTATAAAAACATGACACACAATCTATTAAAATCAATCGTTATTAGTTTTGTGTATTTTGATGATATATTAGCGTGAATTGGCTAATATAAAATCTCATGCAAAACTATTTAGAAATTAATTATCTTACATAAATAGTAAAATTTATAATCCAGCGAACAACATATTCGGACAAATAAAATATTTGAAATATAGGAAAAATAATTTGTAGTATTATTATGTTCAAACTTTGGCATAATGTTTTACAAATTATTTTTTTTATTTGAAAAAAAATAATAAATATTCTTCTCAAATGTAAGTTTGTACATTAATTATTTCATGGGTGTTATCATTTCCCCACACCTAAACTGGATTGTTACATTAATTATGAAAAACTATTTGTTAATTTATTTTAACAAATTGTACTTACAGTAATCATTTCCTACATAAGCAATTTTAAAACCTAAAAAGAATATAATTTGAAATTAATTATTGTTAGGTCCCAATTTGTTTGTAGAAGGGGGGGTTGAATGCAAATAATATCGTTTAATCGAATAAAATGCGGAATAAAAAGGTGAAACAAAATTCAAGTTAAATAAAACTTTTATTAAACTTGAAAGGTGTTACAACAACGGTATCTGTTACAAGGGATTAATCTCAAATCAATTATTACAAATCTAGAATAAATTCGACATGAACTTTTTCTATTTTTGCAATGAAAAGATCAAATGCTAAATGCGATTTGAGATTAAGTTCTAGGGATTTTAATCCGCTAGATTGTTACACAAGAACAAGATAAATAATTCTAGTGGTTTGGATTTAAATTTAGAATTTTGATCTTGAATAAAGCAGATGAAAAATGAAATAATTTGCTTTTGTTTCTGCTGTGTTCTTGACTTGTGTGTTCTGTTGAATTATTGCATTAACGTCTTCTGCTTTTTTTTTGTTTAAGTAAACAAAACAATCCAGTTGAATCAGCAAGACTTTCGGCAAGACAATCAAATGAACTGGTATGACAATCCATTTGAACTGGTAGGACTTTCGGTGAGACTATCCTTTTGAACTAGCAAGACAATCCCAATAGCTAGCAAGACAATCAGAATGAACTAGCAAGACTTTCAGTATGACTATCAATTGTCATACCGATTGTCATAGTAGTTCAAATCAAATTGTCTTACTGAATTATTAATAGATTTTAATCTAATAAAAATTCTGAAAATCCATAATATTAATTCTGAATTAATTAATCAATTAATTCAATTAATCAATAAATTAATCTTTGCAGATATAATTTATTTTCTTAACCCTTTGACAGATGTTACTCTGTGAGATCTCTCTGACGATAGATCCACTATTTACTTATTACATTCTTATTTGAGTTGAGTTAAATCCTCGAATAAACAAATAGGCTATGACATATGCCTTTCAATCTCCCCCTATTTGCTTGTTAGACAATAACAACAAATACCTAGAGGATAACTCAACTAATAAATAAGAAAAAGATATAAACAGTAATGCAAAGTAAATAGCAGAAAAGTTCTGGATTATATTTAACATTTTCCAGATTCCATAAGAAATTTACAAGTGAATACAAGATAGATGTTCCTCTAGCCTGAACATATAACTACATTAGTCTATCTTGATTCATAAAGCTCTAATCATATTACATTGAGTTTTGAGCTAATTGACTTCAGTTGTCTTCTCTTCTGACTTCATCTTCTTCTAAATCTTGAAGCAACTCTTTGTCAAAGACACGATCCTTTTCTGAAGTGAAGCTTGCTGGTCTGACTAGTTGAACTCCAACTGACTTCAGCTTATTCTTGATCTGATTGTACCTTTTAATATTCTTTTCACAATAAGCTTGAATCAAATCAGCAGCTTGAGTCTTCAACATGGATGAGTATCCAGCAGTTCTTAAATGATGTTCCATCCAGACCAGATGCTTAGCTGAGTAGTCTTTAAGAGATTGTACATCTAGCTGACAGATTTGAAGACAATCAGACTTAAAGAATGTCACCTGATGAGGATTGTTGACCACTTAAGGACTAGCCCTGCTGGCAAACTCTTTAAGCCTTTCTCGAAGAACTTCATTCAATTCTGAGCTTCTTTTTACCTTGTTGAGAAGAACCCAAATCTCTGACAAAGAACGATTCTCAAACAGATGAAGTGACACCTTGAAAGATCCTTCACTCTGATAATATACAAAAATGCTCATCTCATTTAGGGATCTATCAAAAGCAGCTGTGATCCTTGAGACTTCAGTCTTGATAGCATTCATGTACATGTCATTGTTAGGATTTGAGATTTCCAGCTTGTCAAGAAGATGTAGGAACTGCCTATCATTGTTAGTGCTCAGCTGAGGCATATCAAGTACTCTCCTAGCTTCATCCCATTTTTCACCAATCTTCAGTCTGACATCTCTTCTCCTTTCTTGAGCCTTAATGTCATGAAGACGTTGCTTTTGAAGAGTTTCTGTTCTTTGAATGTCTTTCTTCATGTCAATGATCTGGGAGACCTTTTTGAGTTCAACTTCTTTTCTTTTCATCTCTGACTGCTGCTGCTGAAACTCTTTCTCAAAGATAGGATCCACTGTAGCTTCCTCTTCCCATTCTCCAAAATCACTTTCCTCTTCAGCTTCAAATAAACCATCTTTATCTTCCAAGACTGGTTCAGTGGGAATGTCAAAAATATCAAAGTCATCATGTTCTCCACTGTAGTAGACATCATCAGCCTTTCCTTTGTCTCCAGCAGAGGTATCTTTTTCTTTCCCCTTTCCACTACTCCCTTTCTTCTCCCCCTTAGTTGAGGGATCCTCTACGGACTTTCCCTTAGATCCTCCATGACCTCCATCACCTCCCGAGCCTGAGCCTCCACCAGACGGCCCTTCAAAGTAAGTCCTTTGTTCTTCATTGGGACAGTGAGAATTTTTGATCATGTAGTACAGGTGCTTCATTCCTTCATTCAGATGTTCCATACCTGTCTTTATCTTAAGAAATTTGGAGGAATCCAGTGAATGATTCATTTCAACCAAATCTTCAAGAGAAGTCATCCTTGTATGTAGAGAGCAGAAGTTAGAAATGTCATCAGATGATAAAGTTGGAGTTTCCTGAATGGAATTGAGCTTTGGTGTGACAGTGTTCTTGAGATCTGAGATATCATTTCTTATGAGTGCCAGCTGATTGTTGACAGAGGTGGAAGAAGAAGACCGTTCAACCACTTGTGCTTTGAATGCTTGAGCCTCAGCTTGGCTTTTAGCAAGTTCTTGTTTTAGAGCAGCAATTTGAGCTAACAGGTTTTCAGTATCTGTGTCTGTGTGTGCTCTCACCTGAATTTCACTCGTGTTTGGTTCACTCACCTCACGTGCTTGTGTTTCTCTCAATATAATTGCTCGTGAGGAGTCTTCCTGTTGCTGTTCTTCTGTACCTGCAGTTAAAATCACCCTAGCCTCTTCAAGAGAGGTCAGTGGTGGTGCAATGGGAATTCGTGAGTCCCGATCCTCAGTCAAACCTATCATTTCATGTGAAATAGATGTCTGAATTGCTTCAGGGATAGATTGACCGAGTTGCCCTCCACTTTCTCCAGATAAATCTGCAAGTGGAGAATCCCGTGAGGGAGCCAGAGGTGTTTGATCTGGGAGGGGAGAAAATGACTCTATTAAAGGTGGCTGAGAGTCAGATTTTCCCTCAGAAGCATGTGACTGCTCTTCTGCCGTAACTATGGCAGGCACTGTAACAGACTCTACGTGCACTCCTCGCTCTGTGTCCTGAGTATCATCTGTGGATATGTATGGTTCCATTGTGAGTAATGGAATTGTGCTTGACTCAGTACAAGATGCCATGGCCCTATGGCGAATTTCAATAGATTCATCCTGTTGAGAGAATGTCTCTAGTAACTGTTCATCGGCCATTTCAAAGTCCATGTCCTGTTGGGAGGACGAGGATGGACTTTCAGATGCCTCAATATAAGTTCTTCTTTTCTTTGGAGGAGGCAGAGCTGAGGGTTCACTCACATTTAACAATGCACTACTTCCTATTAATCTTCTGGGTAACATTTTAGACAGTGGGGGAGAGGTTGAGATAGGTTGTGACTCTGTGTTTGGCTCTATGACCTGGGATTGAAGCTGTGGTTCTACAACTTCATGGTCAGTCCTATCGACCACTGGGGGTCTTTCAACAGAAGTAGGAATGGAGTGAGAGTGAGGAATTACTACCTGTAATGGAAGAGCATCTGATGTTGGAGGAGCCTGGGTGGCTTGAACCACTGGAGGTTGAGGTTGCTGTTCATGACCGGGAAGATTGAAAATAGGTAAGGGAATATAAGTGGCCATGAAAGCAGATACAAGTACTGGAACTTGCATGAATTTGAAGGTTGTGTCTTGGCGGGTGTAAATCTTTTTGCTTACTGGAGGGGGTTCGGTTACTGCAGAGTTAGCAAAAAGGGCTTTGTGTTCAGGTGTGAGAAGATGATCTGCTATAAGCATGAGAAAACGAGCATAGTAACATGATACCCTACGATTTGTAGAATGATCACGTAAAGCAGAAGTGAGACGTCTCAAGAGAATGGGAAAAAGTAGTTTGCCAAAATTGATCCTTTGATTGAAAACAACCGCAAGACCAATATACTGCAGAGTGGAAGTGATGTTGTGAAAGTTGGATTTAGTGCAGTTGGCAAACACTTTAGAAAGTGTATCGAAGAAAATATCCCATTCAGACACCAAATTGGATTTAGAAAGTTTGGTTAAGTTGATCACCCCCTGATAGTGAATAGCATGGAAAAAGTTTGTGATATCATTTTCAGAGGGTAAATTACAGAAATTGTCCAATGGAAAATTTAACGCTTGATTGACTACTGTTTCATCAACCACATACTGTGTGTTTGCCACGGTGAATGAAAAAGATTTTGAATCATCGGCCACAGTAGAGGTTGTGCAAATCAGTCTAAGCAGATCGATATTTAAAATCACATTTAATTTAATAGCAGAGCTAACAATCGAATGGTCATTTAAAAATCTAATCCAAGGCTTAAATTTTTCCACATCACATTTTTCCGGATTAAAATAACCAAACTAATTATGCGCGACAATTTGGAAATTGAGAGCATTTAAAATAATAATAAGACACACACTTTCAGAATTTTAAGAATAATATTAAGAAAATTCGAATTAATTAAATTAATTTAATAATTCGAATTAAATTAATTATAATCGAAAAATTTAGATAGAAATGTATCTCGTTAAAATTCTTAACTCACAAACGCAGATTTGAAAAGCCAAAAGACACAAAACAGAAATTAAAATTTAAATCAAAAATACCCAAAATCAACAAACACAATGATTAAAAAAAAAATTTGAAAAAATTTTGGCAGCACTCTTGTATGTATATATATGTAAGTATATATCACAGGAGTGATGATTTAGATTGCTGAGTAAAAACTCGAGCAAAGGAGATCAAAGGCAGTTGAGATGGTTCGAAGAGAGAGAGAAGAGAAAGACTGTTGAAATTTGAAAAACAAATGAACTGAACTGATGAAAATTAAAACACACACAAAAACGATTAAGTAGTATAACTGGTATGACAATCGAATTGTCATACCGATTGTCATACCGATTGTCACACCAGCTTAAAGACAAAACAAAACAACAAAAAAAACAAAACAAATAATAATATATAACTGGTATGACAATCTGATAGTCATACCGATTGTCATACCAGTACAAAATAAAACATAAAAAGTCTGATATTAATTTTATAACTGGCATGACAATCAATAGTCATACCGATTGTCTTGCCAGTTATAAAATTAATCTGATTTAAAAATAAACAAGTATTAGTACTGGAATGACTTTCAGCAAGACAATTTCAATTGTCTTGCCGATTGTCATTCTAGTATAATATAAATTAAGTATTTAAATATACTGAATAATTAACATAAAAACTGTTAAAAACACATAAAAAAACAGAATATATAAAATATTTCAATTTCAGAAAACCGAAATGAATATTGCAGAAAATATTTACATAATTAAAATAATTAAAATATTTCAGAGATAATAATATTTTCAGTCCAAAAATAGATTTCTTTTGAATTTTAACAAATTAAATTCATAGAAAAATATTTTTAGAGAAAATAAAATATTCTGAGACATTAAAATTAATAAGTTGAGTAAATAAATAAGATAAGATAATAGAAATTACATAGAAATAAGCAAGAAATATGATAAAATGATAAAATAAATTTGCAAATAAATTTTTCTTTTATGAAAAATTCATTTATAAATTCATTCAAGAACAGATCTCAGATATTAACTAGATTAATCACTAAAACTATTCAACATACCCAATTTACCAACTAATCTGGTAAATGTGGATTCATCAAGTGGTTTAGTGAAAATATCTGCTATTTGTTCTTCTGTTGGAACAAAAAATAGTTCAACAATACCATTCATGACGTGCTCTCTAATAAAATGATACCTGATGTCAATGTGCTTTGTCCTCGAGTGCTGCACAGGGTTGTTGGTGATGGCTATTGCACTTGTATTGTCACATAAAATAGGAATTTTGTTTAATACAGAGCCATAGTCTCGTAGCTGGTTCCTAATCCACAAGATCTGAGCACAGCAGCTTCCAGCAGCAATATATTCAGCCTCGGTCGTTGAGTTGGAAATTGTTTGCTGTTTCTTGCTATACCATGAGACTAGTCTGCTTCCTAGGAATTGACAACTCCCTGAGGTGCTTTTCCTATCAACAACACTTCTTGCGTAATCTGAATATGTATATCCAACAAGGTTAAAACCAGATTCTTTAGGGTACCAAATACCTAGATTTGGTGTTCCCTTAAGATATCTTAAGATTCGTTTAACAGCAACGAGATGAATATCTCTAGGATCCGCTTGGAACCTTGCACATAAGCATGTAGCATACATAATATCTGGTCTACTTGCAGTAAGATAGAGTAACGAGCTAATCATACCTCTGTAGCTTGTGACATCTACCTTAATGGAGTTTTCACATGGTCCAAGCTTGACAGCTGTAGTTGATGGAGTCCTTGCTGATGCAGAATCCTCTAGATTGTACTTTTTGAGGAGTTCCTTGAGATACTTGGATTGACAAATAAATGTTCCATCTAACCTTTGATTTACTTGTAATCCAAGAAAGAACTTCAGCGCATTAACTTAGCAAATCTCTTACAGAGATTATCATTAGTAGACCCAAATATTATATCATCCACATAGACTTGGACTAATATAGTATCATTCTTATGTTTTTTAGAAAAGAGAGTTTTGTCTATGACACCTCTAATAAAGCTATTTTCAATAAGAAATTCAGAGAGAGTGTCATACCATTTTCTTGGAGACTGTTTGAGCCCATAGATAGCCTTGAAAAGAAAGAAGACAAAATCCAAATGATCTGGATCTTCAAAACCAGGAGGTTGCTCTACATATACCTCTTCATCCAGTTTTCCATTCAGAAAGGCGCTCTTGACATCCATTTGATAAACTTTAAAGTTTGAGAATGCTGCGAATGCCAGAAATATCCTGATGGCCTCAAGTCTAGCCACTGGAGCATAGGTTTCATCATAATCAATGCCTTCAGCTTGAGAATACCCTTTTGCTACCAGTCTTGCCTTGTTTCTTGTAACCACACCATCTTCATCTAGTTTATTCCTGAATACCCACCTAGTACCAACAACTTTCTTGTGTGTAGGTCTAGGTACCAGTTTCCAGACTTGTTGACTTTCAAACTGATTGAGTTCATCTTACATAGCAATCACCCAATCTGGATCAGTTAGTGCTTGTTCAATCTTCTTAGGTTCCATCTCAGAAAGAAATCCTGAGAACAAACACTCATTTTGAGTAGCACGTCTAGTTCTGACTCCAACATCTGGATCACCAATAATCAACTCAAAAGGATGAGCTTTATTCCAGACAATCTGTCTTGGAAGATTTGATCTTGATGATTCGCCTTGAAATTCATTTGGATGTTGTGTCCTACTAGATGATCCTTCAGCATCTCCCCCTGAGTTGTTGCTATGTTGACTTGAAGATTCTCCGTCAGTAGCAGTGGTATCTCCATTGTTGCCAAAGTTTCCATCACTATTACCTTGAGTATCATCATGATTAACAGGTTCTTCACCAGCAACAACCTCAGGTTCTTGACCATGTTCTGATTCTGAATCTGACATATCATCAAACTTCAGTTTCTCAGAAGGATCTTCAGTTTGGATACTAGGGAGTTTAGTGTCATCAAATGTAACATTGACACTTTCAGTTACTTTGTGTTGATCAATGATATACACTCTGTAAGATCTTCTTCCATATCCAACAAAAATACCCTCATATGCCTTTGCCTCGAATTTACCACGACGATCATCTCCATCCTTGAGCACGAAGCATCTGGCACCAAACACATGAAAGTATTTGATAGAAGGTTTCTGTTCATTCAAAATCTCATAAGGAGTTTTCATGAAGTCTTTGTTGATTAGAGTTCGATTCTGAGTATAACATGCAGTATTGACAGCTTCAGCCCAAAAGTACATTGGAAGACCTGATTCACTTAACATCGTTCTTGCAGCTTCAATCAATGTACGATTATTCCTTTCTACCACTCCATTTTGCTGAGGGGTTCTAGGAGCTGAAAATTGTCTGGTAATCCCTTTGTCTGTACAGAATCCATTGAGAAGTGAATTCTTGAATTCTGTTCCATTATCTGACCTTATTGCTCTAACAGGGACGTTAGAATCTAACTCAATCATCTTGATATGATCAATCACAACTTGTGGTGTTTCATCCTTAGAGTGAAGAAATAAAACCCACGTATACTTGGAATAGTCATCAACTATCACAAGACAGTAACACTTCTTTGACATCGAAAGGACATTAACTAGTCCAAATAAATCCATGTGCAATAATTACAGAACACCAGTTATGGAAGATGTGTCAGTGCCTCTGTGACTTGCTTTCCTTGACTTTCCTTTCTGGCAAGCCTCACATAGTCCGTCTGGAGAGAATTCCAGCTGAGGCAGACCTCTTACCAATTCTCTTTTTATAAGAGAATTCATTGTTTTGAAATTGAGATGAGAAAGTCTCTTGTGCCATAGCCAACTCTCATCTGACGATGCCTTTGCATAGAAGCAATTGACTTCAGGATTGCTTCCAGAGTTCATGTCAGCTATGAACAGATTTCCTTTCCGGATTCCCATTAAGGAGGGTTTTTCACTTTTCTTGTGCAGAATCTGACACTTCAGCTTGTCGAATAAAACATTGTAGCCGTTGTCACAGAACTGACTAATGCTAAGCAGATTGTGTTCAAGTCCTTGCACAACATACACATTTTCAATGATAACATTTCCAGCTAGCAAACAGCCATATCCCTCCGTTAAACCTTTGTTGTTATCTCCAAAGGTAACCATTGGGCCAGCTTTCTCAACCACATTTGATAGCAGGGCTCTATCTCCGGTCATATGTCTTGACGATCCGCTGTCAAGAATCCACACTACCGGTTGTACCTGTTTAATGCCCTGCAATACAAATGGATTAGACCTTCTTCGGAACCCAAGCTTGACTGGGTCCGGCATACTTGTAAAATTGGCCTTTATCAGGCAAAACAACATTCTTAATTTTAATATTCTCAACGTTCTCAATGACTGAAGATTTGACCTTGTGAACAGCCTTGACAAATTTCTGTTTAGGCTTAGGCACAAATGTCTCCTTTCTAGCTTTAGGAGGACTAGCAGTCTTAGACCTATCATGCTTTCTATTATTCACATGCTGACGAGGAGTAGTCTTATCATTAGAAACATGCTTACCATTAAAATAAGCAAACATCAGATTAAAAGCACAAGACATACAATCAGGAACACCACATGCTTTATGAGAGGGATTAACAATAGGCAACTTATGCATGGTAGACATGGCATTTGTGTTATCCAACTCATATGTGTCTGAGTTAGTCTCAGTTGCTTTTACAACCTTGACTGGAACTTTTGACACACTTGACTTGGAGACAGCTTTCTCATTAGCATTATCTTCAGCACGGATTTCTTCTTGAATAATAAATGAGGTCTCATCAAATGGTTCAGCAATTGATTCTTTATAGAGGGGTTCATCAACACCCTTAAGCATATGTGGTACTTCCCTGCCTTTAGCACAGACATGAGGAGGGGAGTTTATGCCTAATTTTCCAATAGCAGCATTGTAACCATAACCTATACCAGATGTTTGATTAACAGCTTGCTTATTTTAAAACTCTTTGGACTTCGAACAAGAATTAAAGTAAGCTTTAACCTTAGCCTCAAGACCGGTGATCTTGTCTTTGAGAATAGTTTCAAGTTATCTATAACAGTCAACTCTATTCTCTAGAAAAGATACTTGTTCTTTTAATTTATCTTGATTAATGTGCACAAGTCTTAATTCATTGACCTCTTTCTCAAGGTCTTTGATTTGTTGATTTAACAATTCATTATCACGACGAGCACAATCTAAGGAACCTCCTAGATGATAAACTAATTCAGCATTAGTAAATTTTACCTCTTTTCTTGACGATGAGGTGTTTGCATCACTAGCCATGAGAGCAAGATTCCCAACTTCTTCGTCTTCACTGTCAGTATCATCCCAGCTTCTTCCCTTTGCCAGGTAAGCCCTTTCAGATTTACTCTTTTGATTAGAATCGTAAGAGTTCTTCCTTGCTTGTTTTGGCTTCCTGCATTCTGTGGTAAAGTGTCCCAACTCATTGCAGTTGAAGCATCGAATGGTGCTTCGATCAACCATCCCTGTTTTATACCCACCACTGCTGGTGTTAGAGGATGAAGATCCACCTTTCTGGAATCTGTTGTAGTTGGACTTGTACTTGAACTTGGGATTCCTTTTGAATCTAACATTTGAGAATCTCTTGACAATCAGGGCCATTGACTCATCCTCCAATTGCTCCAGTTCTTCCAAGGAATAAAAATCATCTCCTGATTGATTTGTAGTAGGAGGATCAAATTCTGCTACTATCACATTATCTTCAACCTTGGAAGACTGTACCATTCTTTCTGACTGTTGAGATTGTTGTTGATATTGTGGTTGTTGTTGTTGTTCATCAGCTACTAGAGCAGTAGACGTGCTGACCACTCTTCCTTTCCCGTAAACTTCCTTCTGCTGAATCTGCTCCAACTCGTAAGTCTTTAACACACCATAGAGCCTTTCCAAAGAAATCTCACTCAGATCTCTTGCTTCTCTTATGGCAGTGATTCTATGTTCGAGATGAGTTGGCAGTGTTAAAAGGAACTTTTTGTTGACCTCCTTGATGGAATAGTATTTACCATTAATGTTCAGGTTGTTGATCAATGCATTGTACCTCTCAAACACTTCAGTGATTCCTTCTCCTGGATTGGATTCATACTCAGAGGTTAGGATTTCTAGCTTGTTCTCCCTAACTTCCTCTGTGCCTTCATTAATAATCTCAATAGTTTCCCAGATATGTTTGGAATCTTTACAATTCATCACATGTCTATTCATCAAGGGATTAAGGGAATCTACTAAAATTAATTGAAGGCTAGTATCCAGGGAGGCTTCTTCTATTTCAGCAGGAGAGAAATCCTCAGGATCTTTCACATAAGTTCTCGCTTTGGTGATCACCACATCATTTTCTATTACCTCTAGTTCAATAACCATAGGAATTTTTGGACCCTTCTTTAACACTTGCAAATATTTGGGATTAGCAACTTGTAAAAACAGTATCATCTTCTTCTTCCACATAACATAATTTTCTTTATCGAAAAGTGGAATTTTAACGGTTCCAACTTTTTGTGTAGTCATTATGAATTTTTTGAGTGAATAAAAAAATTCAAGAAGTGAAAGAAACACAAAAGTCTAGGATCTAGATTTGTACGTTAATCAGAAGGCTCTGATACCAATTGTTAGGTCCCAATTTGTTTGTAGAAGGGGGGTTGAATGCAAACAATACCATTTAATCGAATAAAATGCGGAATAAAAAGGTGAAACAAAATTCAAGTTAAATAAAACTTTTATTAAACTTGAAAGGTGTTACAACAACGGTATCTGTTACAAGGGATTAATCTCAAATCAATTATTACAAATCTAGAATAAATTCGACATGAACTTTTTCTATTTTTGCAATGAAAAGATCAAATGCTAAATGCGATTTGAGATTAAGTTCTAGGGATTTTAATCCGCTAGATTGTTACACAAGAACAAGATAAATAATTCTAGTGGTTTGGATTTAACTTTACAATCTAGAATTTTGATCTTGAATAAAGCAGATGAAAAATGAAATAATTTGCTTTTGTTTCTGCTGTGTTCTTGACTTGTGTGTTCTGTTGAATTATTGCATTAACGTCTTCTGCTTTTTTTTTGTTTAAGTAAACAAAACAATCCAGTTGAATCAGCAAGACTTTCGGCAAGACAATCAAATGAACTGGTATGACAATCCATTTAAACTGGTAGGACTTTCGGTGAGACTATCCTTTTGAACTAGCAAGACAATCCCAATAGCTAGCAAGACAATCAGAATGAACTAGCAAGACTTTCGGTATGACTATCAATTGTCATACCGATTGTCATAGTAGTTCAAATCAAATTGTCTTACTGAATTATTAATAGATTTTAATCTAATAACAATTCTGAAAATCCTTAATATTAATTCTGAATTAATTAATCAATTAATTCAATTAATCAATAAATTAATCTTTGCAGATATAATTTATTTTCTTAATTAAATTATTTGACTTAATTAATTAATAGAGAATTAATACTAATCTTGAGCAGCAACCATTCTTCTGAAAATCTTCTGAAAATTACTGTCAATTATGAATCAATTCCACCACTTCAATGTTGACACTCGATGTACTGTCTGGTTCATGAGTGACTAACTTCCGTGACGTTTCTTCAAGCCTTGACCTTGATACTCTTAATTTTCTTCAGACTAAATCCTTGTAATTAATTGATACCCTGACGAGATCTCTGTCACTTGATTAAATCCACAATCTTGATTTATATCACTGAGGCTTGATCAATTTCTTGAGCTTCTTTCAGTGAATTAAGTCTTCAAGTCTGTAGATGAATAATGTTTCTTAACCCTTTGACAGATGTTACTATGTGAGATCTCTCTGACGATAGATCCACTATTTACTTATTACATTCTTATTTGAGTTGAGTTAAATCCTCGAATAAACAAATAGGCTATGACATATGCCTTTCAATTATCTCGATTCGGTTGGAATAAGTGTGATGATATTATCTTGATCAATGCAAACATTTATTCTCATCAAATATGGTATTGCAATAGTTTATTTTATATTGAATTCTCTTCCAAATTGTATGAATATGAAAAAAAATTGGAACAACAAATGGAATATCTCTTGCAAATTTTTCATGGGAAGATGACTAAACATGGATTCCAAAATAACACATAATCTATTAAATACAATGGTTATTAGAAATTTTCCCCTATGATGATATTATGGCGTAAAATACAAAACTAAACGTTCATAACAAAATACTTTGTGCTAAATTAGCTCGAATAAGTCTTAATGTTTTAAAAACAAATGTTTTTGTATTAATTTTAAGCCTTTACCATAGGGTTATAAAATTAATACAATACAATCAATAATAAATATATTTATTATATTCTGTAGTTGAGATGTTTAATATTTAATAGAAATTTTATAACGATTGTTCGAATTACTTTGTTTGTCATAAATTTAGACATAAATATAATAAGTCTATAAGCCTATTATTATTTTAATTCAAATTACAATTACAAAACATCTTATTACAATAAAATATATAATACACCTCCAAAGATTTACAAAACATACCAAATACTTTTTTAAAACTATTGAATGCTCATACATGAAGATATGAGAGAACATGTATAAAAAATATGACACATAATCTATTAAAAACAAAATTTATTAGTGTTGTGTATGTTAGATATATTTGATAATGTCATGACTAATGTGATTTATGTTTAGTTTACAGATCTTACTTAAACAGGACAAATCAGTACTTAACTGAAATCAGCACTTATACTGAAGTCAGAACTTAAGTCGCCGGTACTTAAGGTTCAGAAGATATTTATCAGAAGAGAATATCATGACTTAAAGGAAACGTTCAGATAAGGAAGGCAGCTGATTTACAGGAAGAGAAGATCGAGACAAACATAAGAAGAGATATGCATGAAGAAGGAATTCTATGAAGAATAGAATACTTGGAAGAAAAGATATCTGATTGATATATTTTAGGAAGCAGAATTATATTCCATATCAATTAGCGATTATCTTGTAAATGTGTAATATATAAACACAGACATAGGGTTTACACTATAAGTGTTATCACAATCGAGAAGATTATTCTTTGTAACCCTAGTAGCTCTCGTGATATTTGTTCATCACTGAGAGGAGACAGTTCCATACTGTAACAAAGTTTATTGTTTTGAATAAAGTTTGGTTTCTATTACTAGAGTTATTAAAGTTCGATTTGATTGTGCTATACACTGTATTCACCCCCCTCTACAGTGTGTGTGACCTAACAAGTGGTATCAGAGCCTATCTGTTAACACACAAACAGTTTAAGATCCAAAAACAATCATGTCTGAAGTAGAAACTCCAACTAAGCCCACCAAAGCTGAAGAACCTCCAAAGATACAAATTCAAAGCCGATATGAGACTATTAGAGTTCCCATATTGAGACCATCTGAATATACCATATGGAAGGTGAGGATGACCATGTTTCTGGAAGCTACAGATCCAGAATATCTTGATAGAATCAAGGAAGGGCCTCACAAACCAACCAAGCTCGCAGTTGCAGTTGCAGGTGAAGCAGCAAAGTCTGTACCAAAGGAAAAGAGTGATTACACTGCTGAAGATATCGCATCAATTGCTAAGGATGCTAAGGTATGACACTTACTGCATAGTGTTATTGATAATGTAATGTCAAACAGGGTAATAAACTGCAAGACTGCAAAGGAGATATGGGATGCCTTGGAAACAAGATGTCAGGGAACGGATACGATTAAGAAGAACAGGAAGACAATACTCACTCAAGAGTATGAACACTTTGACTCAAAGGCTAATGAGTCATTGACTGATTTATATGATAGATTTGTCAAACTCTTGAATGATTTGTCACTGGTTAATAAGGAGTATGATCTTGAAGATTCAAACCTTAAATTCCTGTTAGCTCTTTCTGAATGCTGGGATTTGAAGGCAACAACAATAAGAGACAAGTATAATCTTGATGAAACAACTCTTGATAAAATTTATGGGATGCTCAAGACTCATGAACTTGAGATGGAACAAAGAAGCAAGAGGAAAGGAGGAAAGGAGGAAAGTCAAGGACAGTTGCTCTTAAGACTGAAGAAGAATCCCCCAAGGCAGCAACCTCAAGGAAAGACAAGGGTAAAGCTCTCTTCACAAAGTTTGATACTGAGTCATCAAGTTTTGAAAGTGATGATGACTCAGAATCTGAAAGCTTGCCTGAGACGGATGTTGATGAAGAGATGATAAAGCTGTGTGCTCTTATGGTGAAAGGAATCACAAAGATTACATACAGGAAGTTCAGGAAGGGAAAGAAGTTTTCCAGGAAAGGCACAAGTTCTGATAAGAAGAATTTCAGAAAATCTGAGGGCAGAGGAGGAAAGTATGACAGAGGAGATTATACAAATGTCAAATGCTACAACTGTGGTGAGAAAGGCCACATATCTCCTAATTGCAAGAAAGTGAAGAGTGACAAAGGCAAGGCTCTTATCACAAAGAAAAAAAGCTGGACAGACACCTCAGATTCTGAAAGTGAGGAGAATTATGCCCTGATGACAAATACTGATAAAGCAAGTGCTGAAAGCAGTTCTGAAGCTGCTGAATTAAAGGTACCTCAAACTACTTATGCCTTTCATACTGATGATATTAATGAGTTGAGAAGATATCTTAAAACCATGTTCATTAGTTATAGAGATCAAACTTTAACATGTGAAAGATTAACTTCTGAAAATATTGCTTGAAAAAAGAGGAATAATTATTTAGAAAAAGAGTTTGTCATGTTCCATCAGACTCAGAAAGATAGAGATGATGCTTTCTATGTTAGGGATGAAGTGCTTAAAATGAATGAATCTCTAAAAGCTGAGTTAGAAAAGGAAAGAGAGATTATCAGGACTTGGACTAAGTCTGGAAGAACAACTCAGAATTTGTTAAGTAGTGAAAACTGGAAAGAGAGCTTAGGTTATGGAGAGAATAAGAATGATAAAGGAACTGTAGATATTAAGCCTATAGTTGTTAAACAAAAATCAAAGTTAAAACCTGTTAAGTTTGTAGCTATAAAATCTGATACTGAGAAATCAGAAGTTAAAAAGGAATTAACTTCTGACAAACTAAAACAGGAAAAGACAACTGAAGTAAACGTAGGCTTAATGACAAAGCAGCTTAAGCATAAGCTGAAAGATGTTAAGAATGCAAACAAGGTAAAATCACCTAGGAAAAATAGGAATGGAAAGGAAGGTGTGAATAAAAGCAATGATTATAAGCCTGTTCCTGATGCTCCTAGAAAAACATGTCATAACTGTGGGAGTTCTAACCATCTGGCTTCTTTTTGCAGGAAGAATAAGAACATAAACTCCTTACCTTCAAAGTCAGGAGTTAAGAGTCAGTCTGTTAGATATAAGCCACAAAATCCTTGTTTTTATTGTGGTAGTTTATGGCATTCCATTTATACTTGTAAGGAATATCATAGTTTGTACTATGATTATTATCAAATAAAACCTTCTTTAAAGAAAGTTACCATTGTTCCTTCTAGTGTAAGTTCTGATTCAAAGTCTGATAGTGTAAATTCTGATAAGAAAAATGTTAACATAAACTCTGATGCTAAATCCGCTGCAAATGTTAATAGACTTAATAAGGCCAAAGGATCTAAGCTTGTCTGGGTCCTTAAAACTAATCATTAATGGTCTTTGTGATTGCAAGGCAACAGGAAAAACATCCTAGTTCTGGACAGTGGATGTTCAGGACATATGACTGGAAATAAAGCCCTGCTATCAGACTTTGTGGAGAAGACTGGCCCAAGTGTTTCTTATGGAGATGGCAATATTGGAAAAACATTGGGATATGGCGATATCAATCTTGGGAATGTTTTTATTAAGGAAGTAGCTCTGGTCTCAGGACTTAAACACAATCTGCTGAGTATTAGTCAAATCTGTGAGAGAGGCTATCATGTGGATTTCTTTGAAGAACACTGTGAAGTTGTAAGTAAATCTACAGGCAAAGTTGTTCTGAAAGGATACAGGCATGGTAACATCTATGAAGCCAAGCTTTCAACAAGTACTGATGGTTCTGCAATCTGTCTGATGAGTAGAGCATCAATTGAAGAAAGCTGGAATTGGCACAAGAAACTCTCTTATGTAAATTTCAACAATATAAATGAACTAGTCAAGAAAGATCTTGTGAGAGGACTGTCAAAGTCAGTATTTGCTCCTGATGATCTTTGTGATTCTTTTCAGAAGGCTAAACAAAGGAAATCCTCATTCAAGAGTAAGACTGAATCATCAATTCTTGAGCCTTATCACCTTCTACATGTTGATCTATTTGGTCCAGTAAATGTCATGTCTATTGCAAAGAAGAAATATGCTATGGTCATAGTGGATGAGTTCACCAGATATACATGGGTGTATTTCTTGCACACAAAAAGTGAAACTGCATCTATCTTGATTGATCATGTCAGGAAACTGGATAAATTGGTCAAAGATTCTGTGAAAATAATAAGGAGTGATAATGGTACTGAGTTCAAGAATTTGATAATGGAAGAGTTCTGCAAAAACCATGGAATCAAGCAGGAATTCTCTGCTCCTGGAACTCCACAGCAAAATGGAGTTGTTGAAAGAAAGAATAGAACTCTTATTGAAGTTGCACGAACAATGCTTGATGAAGTAAAGCTTCCAATCTATTTCTGGGCTGAAGCTGTGCAGACTGCTTGTTTTACTCAGAATGCAACACTAATTAACAAGCATGGAAAGACACCATATGAGATGGTGAAGAAAAAGAAGCCAAATCTGAAGTATTTTCACGTGTTTGGATGCAAGTGTTTTGTTCTTAAGACTCACCCTGAACAGCTGTCCAAATTTGATCTAAAAGCTGATGAAGGAATTTTTGTTGGGTATCCACTTTCCACAAAAGCCTTCAGAGTCTATAACTTGAGAACAAGAGTGGTCATGGAATCTATCAATGTCTCCTTTGATGATAAGAAGATTACTGGACTTGAAGATTTCAATGATCATGCTCAGCTGAGATTTGAAAATGAAGACTTAAATTCTGATACTGAAAATCCTGACAGTCTAAATCCTGATACTGCAAACTATGATGGATTAAGCTCTGATGTTATTGAAACTGTGATGACTACGCCAAAGGAAAATGCACCTGTGCAGGGGGAGCATACTGAAGAGACAACCACATCTCAAGAAGCATCAGAACAGACAACTGGCTCTTCAAGTTCTGACTCGTCAAGTTCTGATAAGCCAAGTTCTGATAGTTCTAAAAATCTAAATTCTGAAGAATCCAACACAGAGAGCATAGTTTCAGGGGGAGCATCAGAAAATGTTAATGAAGATAGCATGGATCATGGGGGAGCATCCATTTCTAGAGAAAACCTTCCATCTGCAAGGAAGTGGACTAAATCACATACACCTGATTTGATAATTGGAAATCCTGATGCAGTTGTCAGAACTAGAACAACTACTTCAAGTGAATATCTTTACAACTCTTTTCTTTCTCAGACCGAGCCAAAGAAAGTGGAAGAAGCTCTTCAAGATGCTGATTGGGTGCAAGCAATGCCAGGAAGAGTTAAATGAATTTGAAAGAAACAAAGTCTGGACCCTAGTGCCAAGACCAAAGAACAGATCTGTTGTTGGTATAAAGTGGGTATTCAGAAACAAAACTGATAGTGATGGCATAATTACAAGGAATAAGGCAAGGTTGGTTGCAAAAGGATATTCTCAACAGGAGGGAATTGATTATGATGAAACATTTGCACCAGTTGCTAGATTGGAAGCCATAAGGATATTTTTGGCTTATGCTGCTCACAAAAAGTTTACTGTCTTTCAAATGGATGTGAAAAGTGCTTTTCTCAATGGAGAATTGGAGGAGGAAGTATATGTTGAACAACCTCCAGGCTTTGTAGATTCCAAATATCCAGATTATGTCTACAGGCTTGATAAAGCACTTTATGGACTTAAGCAAGCTCCAAGAGCATGGTATGAGACTTTAGCTCAGTTTCTTCTGGAAAGTGGATTTAACAGAGGAACTATAGACAAAACACTGTTCTACCTCAATCATGGAAAGGACTTACTTCTAGTTCAGATATATGTTGATGATATCATCTTTGGTTCTACAAATGACAGACTTTGTAAGAAGTTTGCCAAACTGATACAGTCAAGGTATCAAATGAGTATGATGGGGGGACTTAGCTATTTTTTGGGCCTTCAAGTCAAGTAGAATGAAGAAGGCACTTTTATTTGTCAAACCAAGTACACCAGAAATTTGCTGAAGAAATTTGGGATGCAAGATTATTCAAGTGCATCCACTCCCATGGCCACTGCAACAAAACTGGATAAGGATACTGGTAAATCAGTAGATATTACTGATTACAGAGGTATGATTGGCTCTCTACTCTATCTAACTGCTAGTAGACCTGATATCATGTATGCTACCTATCTTTGTGCAAGATTTCAAGCAGATCCAAGAGAACCTCACTTAACAGCTGTGAAAAGGATTTTCAAATATCTTAAGGGAACAACTGATCTGGGATTGTGATATCCCAGAGAATCAGATTTTAAACTAATAGGTTACTCAGATGCAGATTTTGCAGGTTGCAAAATTGACAGGAAAAGCACAAGTGGAAGCTGCCAATTTCTTGGAGGTAGATTGGTTTCTTGGTTTAGCAAGAAACAAAAGTCAATTTCCACATCAACTGCAGAAGCAGAGTACATTGTTGCAGGAAGCTGTTGTGCACAGATTCTTTGGATGAAGAATCAGTAACTGGATTATGGGTTAACATATTTTAAAATCCCTATTTACTGTGATAATCAAAGTGCTATTGCTATGACAGGTAATCCAGTTCAACACTCAATGACAAAGCACATCAGCATTAAGTACCACTTCATAAGGGAACATGTGGATGAAGGTACAGTGGAATTACACTTTGTTCCAATAGATCAACAACTAGCAGATATCTTCACAAAACCACTATGTGAAGCTACTTTTACAAGATTGGTAAATGAACTTGGAATGGTTTCAGGTTCTTTCTCTAAATCTGCTTAGTTTTTATTCTGATGCATCAGACTTTATGATCAGTATTTATAGATATTACTTTCCTTGTGTATTCTGTGCTTATTTGAAAATTGCTTAAGTACTGATTGTTGTCTGATGTGAATTTCTAAACTCTGATAATGATATGTCTGTTTATGTGACTATTCAATCCTATGAGGATAACTATGCTACATGCTGACCTAGTAGTCTTTAATATACTAGAGATCCCATGTTAGAAGTAATTATTTCTGTGGAATTCTATTGACACAAGCAAATTCTGATATTGAGCTTAGTTGAGTTTACTTTGTCTATCTTATTACTAAGTCAAAAACTAGAATAATGCTTCTCATCTGTTAAGTTCTGATGCTAGTAAATCTGTTGAATGTACTAAGTGCTGATAAACTTCTCTTATTAAAAGAAAAGGGAAAAGAAAAAGAAATAAAAATCAGGTACTCCTTTGAGATCTAGAGTAAAAATATGGGAGGGACGACCCAAGTGCATTGCTGGTATTAAGTAATATGCATCAGAAAAGCAAATAAATATTTTTCTTGGTGACTTTTCACACTCTATGATTACTGGAGAAATACTCTGATAATAGCATAAATTCTGATAAGCTGTCGTGACTCACTTACATTGAGAAGCCACTGCAAAATGGAATTTAAAAAGATGCACAAAATTAGCACAAGACAGTTGAGGTGGACTCATGCATGAACTCATTCAATAGTAGGCTTTAGAATAATGACAGATTTTAAGTAAAGTTTTAGTTATGCCTTATTTCTAAGATGTACTGAAGTGAATCAGACTTTACTCTTTGTATGATATTTAGCTTAATGCACACACTAACACTCTATATGAATGACGAAAATTTCTGTGGTGATCCATGTTGTTGTAGATGAACAGTTTATGTGTCAGATTGCATAAATTCTGAGGACAGGTTCTGTTGAACGTTCTGATGATTAATTTCTGAAGAATCGATATCAGAATTTGGGTGAAGAATTACGGAGATAGGCATTCATCTTTCGAGTTAAGAAATCATGTTCAGATGACTGTTAAGTTCTGATATAAGTCTAAGTTCTGATATTAAATTCTGATCCTTTACTTGACTTATTTGTGGTTACAATTTGAAACAGTCTCCTTTTTCAATCAGAATATGTTTGGGTAGAATATTAACAGTCCATCTAATTAGGGTTAGTAGAACATGTACATGCACAGTAATTTTTACTTGTTTCTTGTGCGCATTAAACCCTGTCTTACACTTCCAATGACTGTTTTTCGTCTTCCCAGTCTAGGGAGACGGGGTAGACTTATTTCTACATGTCCGCATTAAATTATCCATGCGTCTCCTGGCATTCTATTGCCTATATAAACAAACACCTCCTTCCAACTAAACATTATTCTCTTCCTCAAACACTTACTCTCTTTTCCCTCATATACACAACATCATGGTTAACTACAATATGTTTTTAAACTATGAAACCTTCAACATAGAGTTAAGCCATGAGGGATGGCAGTAGGAATGGCACGTGACTTTCATTCCTGATGAGATTTGGGACTCGGTTCCCCAGGAGGTTCTCACACACCTCCTGTTCTTTTACATGGACTACCATCGCCATCTGGAGCGATTGGAGGAGGAAAGGCTGGAAGCTCTCCGCCAGCAAGAGCGAATCATCCGACTCGCTATTCTTTTTATAGAGAGTATGAAGAAGAAATAACTTATTTTCTTCTTCCTGTTTTCTTCATCGTCAGCCTTGCCCTGCTTCTTGAGCTAGGACTAAGGCTTTTGATGTTAGGATTAGAAGCTTAGGACAGTCTTGTAATTCTCTGATGTAATTTCAATTTCATGAATGTATTCTCTTAATATATTAATGAAATTTCTTATTTTTGCAAGATTCTTTCTCTGAGATGTTTGCACATTTAAAATGCACGGTTAAATCATGATATATCCATGTTCTGATGATCATTTTAATCAATGATTTAAATTAAGTTTTGACTTTAAATTATCAGTACTTGTTTCCTTGATTTATTTTGGTCATTCTCACACTTGAAATTTATTTTTAGAATATTGGTTTTGCAGTGAAAATAATTGAATAAGTGGGAACAGTTTAAATTTTGAATTAAAACTGACTTACCTCAATTAATGGGATTACTGGGTAAGTGGAACGGTTTTTTCCTTGAAAACCTGCATGTGATAAGTCATGATTACTGTTTTCCCGTGCCCATTAACTATTTATTATTGCTGCATGTCTGACAGGTGTCCAACGGTTATATTTTTTTTACCAAGTATAAGTAAGAGAGAGAGAAGATTATACAATCTTTTATTTACTTTTACACGTTATCTCTCTTTCTTTGCTTTTACTCTCTCTCATCTCCTGACGTTGGTTTTTCATACAGACATTTTATCAAACACCTAACAGGCACTCTTAATTTTTGATTTTTCTCATGGCACCTAAGGATTTGATCATTGATGGAGCTAAGTTTGTTCCAAATAACTATGTTGCAATTCTTGATCATAATGAAGCTCCGTCTGAGTTGCATTTTGTGCAAGATCTTCTTGCACACAGTGAAATTGGGTATGCATTGACCCAGCCTTCAGTCTTTTCAAGCCAACAAGTTCTGACATTTTGGCGGACTGGGCATTTTGATAATGGTGGTGCAACTGGTACTCCCAGTATTGTTTTTGAAGTGGATGATTCTGAACATGTGGTAACTCCTGGTACAATTCGCAAGGCCTTACATTTACCAGAAGGTTGTACTTTTTCAACCCCGGAGGAATCAGCTCTACAAGAGTTAATGGACAGTTTGGGGTATGAAAAGAGCTTGGCTAAGCTTGGACAGTTGAAACGGGCACATATCATAAAGGAATGGAGCTTCTTCTTCGACTGCATCACTAAATCCTTCGAGAATAAGTGTTCAAACTTTGATGCCATTCCAATAATGAGTCAGCACATCGGGTATGCTATTATTAACCAAACTCATTTTGATTTTGCAAGTGATGTGATAGGTTTCATAGGGGATAGGATGACAGAAGATAGAAATGTAGTTTACTTTGCTAGATTCTGTCAGCTTATATATAACTTTTGTTGTACTGATCCCCCTCAACTAGCCAGTTCTTTATATCCACTCTTTAAAATTGCAAAACGAGCCTTTAATGACTTGGTAAATGCTGACCTTAAGAAAAAGGTGGTTAGACCTTTACAGATTCCTCAGTCTGTAAAACAGATCTTGGTAAATGCTGATCCTGAAACCTATAAATCTGTTTATCCTAATATACAACCCAACACCACATCCCAAACACCACAGCAACCATCAGAACATACCACTCATACATCTATACCTCAACCCTCCCTCAGAACATATCTCAAATCATATCTCTCAACTTCACAGATAGCTCAACCTTCATCCTCAGCACCTACTGTGAAGCCTTCATCTTCCAAGCCCAAGAGGACAAAGACTGTTTCTCAAACACCACAGAAGAGAAGGAGGATTGTTCTGAGAGATGAGTCTGAAAGTGAGGAACAGGTTTCTGCATCAGAACCTGTTGTTAAAGAAGCTGAGAAAGTTACTTCTCAGAAGGATTCTAGAATTGGGGGATCTAAGCTTCTCAAAAGGCTTAGAAGAATGACTTCTGCTGAACCTCCCAAGAAATCTCCACCTTCAAAGAGATACAAGAAACAGAGAGCTAAAAGGCCAGTTTCAGATGATGAGGAAGCAGCAGTTAAGGAAGGAGATCAGGAATCTCTGATCTCACAAGAACCAGAATTTGCTGAAGCCACTGCTTCTCCATTGACTCCAACTCATGAAGCTGCTACAGAAAAGGCCAACACACCATCTGTGTCTTCTGTACATGAAACTGTATCTCCTGTAGACCCAGGCATAAGTGCTGAAATTGATATTCAGAACCTGGTTGTGCCTGAGGTACTTTACTTAGAAGCTCCAACAGCAATTCATCCATCAACAACACCTGTTACTGATGCTGCTCAAACTCCAGAATTGTCTACTACACCTTCTCTGCATCTAGATGTTGATGATCAGAATATAGATGAGCATCAGGATATGGCTGTTGATTAGAACTTGGAACCAGATCAGCACTTAGAGGATGATGCTGAAGCCTCAATTGCTTCTCATACTGTTGTTCTATCAAAAGATGCTGCTTCTGTTAGTTCTGATGTGTCAAATGCTGACCCTACTGGTGATACTGCTATGAATGCAGATGCAACTGGTCCTTCAGGACATGTACCTCAGCAAACTGTTCACAAAAGTGAGTTAGTCAAGAAGTTTGTTACAAGAGAAGCACCAGTACCTTGGAGTGAAACTCCTCAGTTACCTTTGTTCCATCTGAAAAGATTCTTGCTGAGAACTTGGCAAAAGCTGATGAAATGTTAATTAATGATGATTTCAAGACACAGCTTCGAGTCACTGCATTGAGTACTAGACATCTGCAAGGTCTCCATTCAACAACTCATGCAGAGTTACATAAAATTCAGGAAGAATTGCTCAAGCAAGACACAATTAGGAAACTTGAAAAGAAAAGTTTCTTTAAACCTACCTTTGACAGAGTTGCTTACATTGAGAAGACCCAAGAAAAGCAACAGTCTCGGATTGATGATATTTTAAAAAATCAAGCTTCTCAGCAATCTCAACTCGATGAAATCCAAGCCTCGGTGGAATTGCTTGTCTCTCTTATGCTACCTGCTGATGCCAAAAGGGGGGAGAAAGTAATTAAGTCCAAATGCAAAACTGATAAGACACTGAAGGGGAAGGATGATGAAAAAGATGACCAGGGAAACTCTGGAATGGGTGGAGGTCATGGTCAAGGTAGAAATTTCTCATCAAGAAAAGCTGAAATCACAAGTCACAGGACAAGTTCTGATGCTGGAAAAAGAATTACTTCTGCTACTGGTAAAAGGATAAGTTCTGATGAACTTTTGGATCTTGATGAAGAAATGTCAAGATAGTTATTTCTTAAGGAAAATCCAGGAATGGACTTGGAGAGTCTGATGGAAGAAGAAGCTAGACTTAAATCAGAAAAAGTCAAATCTAAATCTGAAGCTTCTAGTAAAAAGAAACTTCCAAAGCTCAAAGGCATTGTGATAAAAGAAAGGACAAATCCTGAAGCAACCAAAGCTAAATCACAACTGCAGATAGATCCAAGGTCCAAGGGCAAAGAGAAAGTTGGTGAACCTATCAAGGGTTATGTGCCTCCTGTGAATGAAGAAATTACTGATGAAGATGCTGATCTTGCTCTGACTTCAAGAAAAATTTCTAAGACAACCTCTGACATGGCTCAAGTTGTTCAGAGTCAAGAGATAGTTAGTTCTGATATCTCAAAGAAGCAAGTAACCTCTGACATAGCTCAAGTTAACTTGATATCAGAAGATAAATCAAAGGAAACCTCTGACATTGCTCATGTTAAACCTTCAAAGATACTCCTACCAGGATTCACTAAAGCCAAACAGACTCAACCTTTGAAGACTGCTGCAAGTGGTTTTGAAGCAAGATTAGTTACTGGAAAGGAAGCAAGAGATAAAACTGGATTGGGAAGTGCTGATGAAAGAAGAGTACATAACACGACCAATGATCCAACTTCCTTAAGTGAACCAGGTATTGGAGCAACTCCTGAGAGATTTAATCAACTAGAATCTGTACAAATGGTTTACCATACCTACTTGAAAGAACACATCTTGTTGTACTTCATGACAGATGGTAGGGTTTATCATATAAGGGAAAATGCCATTCCACTGAAGTATTTTGAAGAACTGGAACATGTATTATTCTTACTTCAAGTGAATGACAAAATAACAGAAAGTGCTGCAAACTATTTGAAAAATCAGATTCAGAGACAGAAAAGGCTTTATTTTGTTAAGTCTGACAGCACATATCTTCCAAAGTATAGAGATCACAAGGGTGATATTGTTGAGATGAAGCCCAACTCTGCTAAGATTATAACTACCTTTCTGGGTTACAGGGCTGTGGAATTCAATCTTGAGTCTGACAAGGCATATTTGATCAGACTGGATCAGGACATAAAGAAAGCTAAAATTAATGATCTCAGGGCTGCAATCTTTCAAACTGGTGAAGATTCTGCAGAACTTAAAGATGCTAAAAGGAGGATGATTGATGAACTCAGATATGCTGAGAGATGTTTGTTGAAGAACTATCTCAGAACAACTCCTGACATCAGAGAGATCAGAAGATGAAGCCAAGTCAAGATCTACAACTGCTTAAATTCTGATATGAATACAGACTGAAGTTGTTATCAGAAGTTAAAGATAGGTAAAGCTTTAAGGACTGTAAGTTGTAGTTATCTAGTAAAATTTTCATGCATTTGTACTTAATGTTTTTGACATCATCAAATATCTGTTAAACTTGTATATTATGCTAATTTACAAGTTGGGGGAGATTGTTAGATATATTTGATAATGTCATGACTAATGTGATTTATGTTTAGTTTACAGATCTTACTTAAACAGGACAAATCAGTACTTAACTGAAATCAGCGCTTATACTGAAGTCAGAACTTAAGTCGTCAGTACTTAAGATTCAGAAGATATTTATCAGAAGATAATATCAGGAGTTAAAGGAAACGTTCAGATAAGGAAGGCAGCTGATTTACAGGAAGAGAAGATCGAGACAAACATAAGAAGAGATATGCATGAAGAAGGAATTTTATGAAGAATAGAATACTTGGAAGAAAAGATATCTGATTGATATATTTTAGGAAGCAGAATTATATTCCATATCAATTAGCGATTATCTTATAACTGTGTAGTATATAAACACAGACATAGGGTTTACACTATAAGTGTTATCACAATCGAGAAGATTATTCTTTATAACCCTAGCAGCTCTCGTGATATTTGTTCATCACTGAGAGAAGACAGTTCCATACTGTAACAGAGTTTATTGTTTTGAATAAAGTTTGTTTTCTGTTACTTGAGTTATTAAAGTTCGATTTGATTGTGCTATACACTGTATTCACCCCCCTCTACAGTGTGTGTGACCTAACAGTGTATTTTAATAATATAAATAGTAATTTCATAATCCGTATTCAGGGCATATTCAGACAAATAAACTTCTTGAAAAATTTATTCAAAATTATTCTATAGTACAATTCAGTTAAAACTGCGGCATAATGTTTTCTAACTTAAATTTTAATATTGGAAAAATAAAATAACTTAATATTCTTATCAATTGTAAGTTTATAAAATTAAAATATTATTTCAAATACGTAATTTGAATGCATACTTAAAATATGTAATCTTACTTAATATTCATAATTATGTACCTAAAATGTAAATTTTATTACATCTTTTCCATTAAATAAGCAGTTATTGTAATTACACATAGAGAACCGTGTTGATTGACTTTTGTTCACTGGATCAAAATAAACCCCTGCATGCAAAAGACCATTCTCATCAATACTAACACCGAACAAAACTCCAAACTCAGCACAAACAATCGTCAGGGGACTTTTGATTTTCATCATTCTACTCAACTCATGGAGGTATGTATACTCTGTCATTCAATTAGTAATGTGGTGAATGTAGATAAATCTACGTTTTGTGTTAATTGAATTTGATTTGATCAATCTTGCTCATCTCTGTTTACATATAAGTATTCTGAATAGTCTACATTCATGGTGCTATGAAATTAGTTATTAACATTAAATAGATTTATCATTGTAATCTGATGAAAAGATTGTGTATTGATTCATATTGGGTATTTTTGTATACAGTATTGCCATATTATATATTGACTTATATGTTGCAAAATCATTGTAAAGTGTTTAAGTATGTGGTTTATACAATGAAACCGTTCTGGGTCGAAGTGTATGTTGTGATCTTAGGATAGTTGGTTATGTGTTGGGAAAGTCAGTAGCATATTGCACATAGGTATATAGATTTCTAATCCTTTATGTTGCAATGAAAAAGTATTTCCATCTGTATATTGACTTACATGGTGCAAAAAACCTTGTAAATGTTTTAAGTACCTGGTTGATAGTCACAATTCGTTTTGTCTGGAAGGGTTTGTTGTGATTTTTGTCTAAAGCTGTTATGTCCCGGGACAGTCATTAAACAATGTTGAGTCTGGTTTTTTGATTTCTAATCGTATCCCCTATGACTGCCTGGACTTAGCCATTCATTGAACTGATTTTTGTTGAACTCAGCATGTTTTACTAATTGGAATATTATACTATTTATGTAGTTGATAATAATAACTATTTTTATTATTCAAACGCAGCATACTACCTCTGACCCTTTGAAGATTCCATCATTCATAGTTCCGTTTGATCCAACTATGCTTGAATTGATAAATTACTTTATATTTTGTGTGAATATGTGATCGAGCTTGTTAATTGAATTATTGAAAGGCTCTTTATTTACGGTTGCAGAAATTACCAGCCACTATTGTTAATCAATATGGTGGCAAACTTGCTGTTACTGGACACATAATGCTACCAAATGGCGAGAAGCTAGATTTCACTTATGATAATAAGAGTGGCAGCCTAATTGTACTTGGGGAACTCATCCAAGTTTACCCAAAAGGAAGTGGTTGTAAGCTTCTTCTCTGTTTTGAATCTTCAGGAAATTACCGGGGTCACATATTTGATAAGACTGGGTGTGAGATAAACTATGTCAAGCCTGAAGATCCAAATTTCTATACGGTAAAGAGAGGTAATACTGTCTTCTGCTCTTCAATATTTGGTTACACATTGGAAAGACGATCTTAAGTCATTATCGTTATTATACTGTTTATACACATGATCAGCCAATGTTGCTGGAGCTGGAATTAAAATTCTAGTTAAAGCTACTGAGAAAACAATCTATGATGGCATAGTTGTAAGTTATTTTCTCATTAACTTGTAATATGTTATGTACATGTGCTTTTTTTTACAAAATATAAAAACATAGGATTAATTTGATCTAACTCCTATTGCAGGATATTCCACATCCTTTTGTGGAACGATATGGCAAGCATATCCCAGAAGTTGTTCTCTACTGTTTCCCTTTGGATACAATGTTTACAGGTTATTTTTCCGATTATGAGAAGCGGTTCTTTGGTCTCTATAAAATTCCACCAAAACTTAGCCTCAACATGGGAGATTTTATAGTGTTCACAAACTGGGAAGCTGGTCGGTTTAATGCTTTCATTTTTGACAAAGATGGAGTGCAGAAGTTGTTTGAAGATCAGACCCCAGGGGCTGGTGAGAACTCTACTAATAACAAAATTGTAATACAATATGGTCATATTAATTGACAATAATTACTTACCTTACATAACTTCTTTTTACTTGATTGAAACATGATTGTTTGACTACATTCTTTCACACACATCTAAATCTTGAAATGATCTTTCTCTTGATGCAAAGAATGACCAGGAAACACTTCAGGGATAATGCAATGGAGAGGAATTGGTCTGAATACATCTCATTACTATGCTTGCATTTAATCAGCATTTATAATGTTTATAACTTATACTCTCGGTTTCAAGACATGTAATGTTCATACTTTAGCCAATTGTTGTGGCATGGATTTAATTTGTAGACGCAATGCGTACGTAATGGGATTTGTATGATTGGCTATTAATGGATTTAAATATTATGTGATAACTATTGGGTACACACGCCATTGGGCATATGTACTGATTTCTCCCATGCTTCAAATAAGGTACTTACCTAATTATAACATAAATTCATGGCATAAAAATACATCATTTGTATATTTTAAATCTGTTCAGTTACACTTGATTTGTTAGACAGTAATATGGGTTTGGTATCGTTTTGGTACATCATTAGCTACAAATCAGGGATACTTTTAGTTAATGAAGATTTCCAACTAACCACGTCAAATAACTTTAAGGTTATGTTAGTATGGCATAATTCCAAGTTCTCCACAAAATGGGCAAATTATGTAGTCTGATCAATATTTTAATTGTGGAAGTGACATCACATAATCTTTACTTATATAATTGTTGTATTTATCATATTCTTATTTTTTATAACAAAAGATTGTGTCATACAATATATCTTGGAATATATACCACAATAATGTCATTTCCATGTTCAAAACATATATATCACAGATCATTGTCATGTAACTTTAAACAAAAGGAAAGAACAACAATAGAGCATTCATTATCAAGGCTAGAAATAACATAAGTTCAACTACCAAAGGTTTTAATTTTGTACTAAAATTAAATAAAAGTGCAACACATCAATCACAAACATCACCCAGCAAAATCTTGAACAAAAGTAGTTGCACTTTACAATGACCACAACTTGAATTCCTGATATGTGATATGGTTAAGCGTGCATGATAGAAATCACCTTCTTCACTGTACTTCTCCTTAACAGTCAACTCACAAAGTGAATACCAAAGCTCTTCACCAAAAGGATTCCCTTCAATCCTGTTGATCGGGTCTTTATTTATAGCATTTGGACAAAATTTAGAAACAGGAAGCAGATTATCTACGGCCGATATGTTCCAGTATATATCTTCAAGCAAATGAACAATGTCTAATAACTTCGATTTAAGATCAAGGATTGTAAGAATATGAGACATTTCTTCAACAACCTGATCTCTTTCATATGGTCTGTAAACTGCTCTAAAAAACACATAACTAAAATAAGATGGGAAATGATTAATGGAGAGAAAAGAGAGAATTTGAAGATTGTGATCCACATTGTTGTGCATGAAAAGCATTCGAACCGAGTTATAAAACATAGCTTGCTCAACTTCCAGAGAAATGGCAAAAAGAATGAAACCATGGAATTGGTCACGCCGAACTTCTAGATAATAATTATGGTACTGGTATAGAGCATCCCAGTTGAGCTTCTGCAACATCTCCTTAACTTGTATTCGACTAGATTTGGTATAGTAGGTCATCAGAAACTTTCCGAACATTTGAAAGCTATCAAGATCGTGTATTAAAAAGCCAAACAATATAGACATAATTTCAGTATTGACGGTGAAAATGTTAAAGTTTGGCATGATGAACTGAAGAGAGTATTTTGGGCAATGAAGAAAATTAGAATTTTAACTGACTGTGATAATGTCTATAAATAAGGAAACGTTCTACAACTATTATATATGTAATTGATAGCACACTTGGAACTGAGCAAGTTTGTAAGAAAATAAGATGCTTTCTGTATTCCAAATATAGGAGTTAACTGAATTGAATGTGAATAAAACCTTTTCATTTCCTACTCTACTTTGTAATTGTTTAAAAATATGTAAATTTAGAAAAACGTAAAGTAACAATGGGGGTTTCTTGGATTATTTGAGAGGAATACTACATTATTATGACTTGTAGTAATAAAAATAATTTCCAATATATATTTGCCTTGTGGAAATCAACATAATCATGACTCGAATTGATAAACGTGTCAGTAAGAAAGATACAACTTTATAGATGTGGGTCAAATTTAGTGATGGACAATGCATGTAACATCAAATCATTATCTTTTACAAAAAACATTTTTCACAATTATAATAAATATTTGCATTCATATATATAACCAAACTGTACAAATTTGTTACATATTCATATATACATACTTAACAGGAACAATCACAAACTATTGAACATGCTTAGAAATTCACAACCTGTCCATCTTGAACAGGTTCAGGGTCATTAATCTCAACATCCTGAAATCGTGCTTGTGGAGGGCCAAGACCTAAATCCATATTAAGAAATTCTTGAATGTTGTCTATAGGCCGGTCCAATATCTGCAAATCATGCAGATTTTGTCTACCAATTGATGTCAGACGTCTTGCAACAGAGTTCCTCTGCGGATGTACCAAATTAATTACATAACGAATGTTAGGATCATTAAGACGTGAAAGGATACATCTGAATGTACTCCTAGTATGTGGTGTTATTCCATCCTCTCTATAATACTTGCATTCACGGTAAGCCTGGATATTATCAGTCTCAATGATAACACGTTCGTACTGGTCTTGAAATGCTTTACGCATTCCTATCAAAACAGCCCATAAGGCACTATTAAGATTAGTTAGGCCCGGAATGGTACCATATGTTAATCGAATAAGAAGGCCATTTGAATCTCTCACAACAACGCCAATGCCATTTCTATTCTGACCTTCAGGAGCATTCTAAATAAACTCACTGTGAACATTTATCTTCATCCAACCTTGAGCAGGGAATTGCCATACACGTTCAACATGTTCCATGATTTACGTGTTTCTTTGGGTTCAATCAAAGGTTGACAGACTAACTAATCTCAAATGTAATGACACACTTCTATAAATACTCCATACAATGGAAAGATGTGACTATTGGGGAATGGCTACCAATTTGTGACTTGAAAAAAACTAACTTAAAACAGTTATACTTATACTATAATACTAACTTGAAACAGTTATAACTAAAAACTGCTTACTAAACTTTGGTGTCCCCATTAGAATTGTATTAAATATCAATAACGCAATTTGACAATAGTACGAAATAAACAACAAAAACAACCAAAACACATTCTTCATTGATTCAAATAGGAAAAACAAACTTTCAATATCAGCAAACCAAGTTTAGAGTTCAATGTGATAAGGAAATTTAATAATTAAAAACTGAGGAAATTGGATTGCCAACACAAATGCTGCATCCATGCCAAATAAAAGATGTACAACTTGAAAATGATGATTATTTAAAACGAAATTCAGAAATGCTAAACACCAATCCAATCCAGTTTTCGTACATAACATCAAGCAAAATAATTGAGTGCTAAACTGTTGTATTACTTTTCCTGCAAATTTTATCAAATTAAAAATTCTTAGAATATGATTTTAACAACAAAAAAAATTAATAGAATATAGATACTTATAAATATATTTATACCAATCAATTTATATCAAAATTGTAATGTAACTCAGACTTACGTCGAGAACCAAAACCAATATGTAATCCTTTAAATTTAACATAGAAAAACAAATTACCTTACAACTTATGAGGATAATTAATGAACGGAATGTAAGTGATTAAATGCAAAAAAACAAAATACAATGCATAAATGTTATAATACCTTTTTAATTTTTTTGGTAACTGATTTTGCAGAGCCTGGAGTATGATCAATGGCATCAAGATCGACAGACTAACACAAAAATAATTACGCTTTGTAAAGATTTGTTGGAAGACTAAAAGTTATAAAATTATAATGGTTCGAGTATTATAACATATAAAAACCAAACTTACATTAACGGAAAAGTTGATGGAGGAAGATTCTGATATATGTGCAGATTCAGATGGACTTGGACTCTGCATAATCGTGTCAAATATGTCATTTGCATCAAATATGGTACTCTCCTCATTTACATTTGCTTTGTTCAATTGAATAATGACAGTGACTTCCTTTCCAACCAAATCTTTAAGTACCTGAGGAAGGACTTCTTCAGGAGCCTGAGACAATGTAATAATTATTAAACACTTTAATTAATATTTAGAACATTTCATTGGATCTGCTTTGTTGTAATGAATTTATACCTTCTCAAAATCATTATACGCTTTTGTTGCACTTGTGTCAACAATCCTTCTAGCAGCTCGGTCCATGAGCATAATATTACATGAAAATGTATCATCTTCGGCAAGGACCATGATACGAAATCTGAATTTATAAGGAATTTTGTGATAACTATTGAAAGTTGACTTTAATACAGACTAAAACATAATAAATTTTTAATATAACTCTAATTTGTTCTACCTTTTAGGGGAAACCGGAATTAAGTGAGGGCAATTATTACATCGAAATCTCCTGTCAATCCACTCAACCTCTTGTTGACATTTGTTACAACTGTAAAACCGCCATGCTACATCCTCATCCACCTTAACAATTGAGAACGTGGTGTATATCCTTTTCTGTTTGAAGTGAAAAAGGTTTAGATTTAAAAATAAATCATATTTAATATGGTTGTGTCGTGCAAATTTCCTAAAGGTAATAAAACCTTCAAGTCATCATATGTCAGCTTTTCATTGAGATCCTTTAATGTCATTCATTCCATAAAGGGTTGAACAAATTCAGATTTTGCCGCCTTAAGATATTTTTCTCTCTTTGACAAATATCCCTCCTCCTTCAACCTACAAAGGTAAACATTGATGTTTATTAACTCAGCCTCCTATCAACTATTATTAAACATGCAAACGTGCTGTAATTATGTAATTAATATATTTCTTAATCGTACTACCTCATCCTCATATCAGTCACAGATTCATCATCTAGGTTGAGGTACAATTTTGAATATGGCAAAGTACCAATCTGCACAGTATCTAAATCAAAGCAATATAGTTCAGGAAATTTTTGTATAATGTTAAGGTCATTTATACTAAGTAGTTAAAGAGAACTTACTCATGAAAGTTGTAACTTTTGTGCTCGTTATTATTGCAATTACTGGAGCCTGGAGTTCCTTAATATAAATGTTATTGGCCAACACAACAAGATCTCCCCAAACACTTACTTTATGCTGATTACTATATTGAAAAATTAACATATATTTCAGGATATACAACTTCCACATTAGAGACGGACTCAGAAAATAATTATAATTACAGGATAAATATTAATACATTCGACAAACCTGGAATTACAAATCCTGAATTTGACAATGTCTCGCATGCCAAATTTTGTGTCAAGTTTCGTTAGAGGTTCAAAATCCTCAATAACTCCAATTACATCTAAATTAAACAGAGCAATATATTTAATTTAGTGAAAGATAAAATGCAGTGAAATATTAAGGTACGCATTTTAAAAAAGTAATAATCTGAACCAAAAGAGTATTATATTAAGGTTACCTATAGCAAATTCAGGTTGTTGTTGTGGCTGATATTTGCTGGCCTCAGCAAAAAGATCACCTAAATCCAGAAATTCGAATTTCTAGGCAGGAATCATGCCATCGTCTTCAATAGCGGTGACTGTAGTATATTGCGAAAATCTGATGCAGATATCAGTTTGTACAGGCTTCAGATTACCAACAGCATATTTCACAGAAAATTGGTCAAATACATAAACGCCTCCTTCAATCACCGGAGTTTTGAATCCATTCCAAATATTGGGATAAGCAAATGCATGGACGTGATTATTCTAAAACAAAAGAGGATGTTACATTTGGTATACAAAAGAAGGTAGGAGTTTACGTAATACCATAATAAAACTTTACAACATAAGACTTACATCATCATCAAGCAGAATGACATTATATCCTTTGACTGATCCATTCTCAGAGCTAACGCTGGTCCACATCCTAGTTACTCTAGCCTTAATCTTCCAATTGGTAGTCGATTGATCAAGGTCTTCAATAAGATTGAATATTGTAGACTTCATTGAAGCTTTTGTTCAAGTCAATTAAACAAAGTGTCAAGCATTAACAATTGAGGAATTAAAAACTTCAAAATATTAACAAAAAATGACAGCATGCACGATGAAGAAATAATGATAACATATTAGATCAGTTCGTACCAATCAATGATGCTTTTAGAGAGAACAAATAGAGAGGAAACCTAAAGTTTTATTTTTAGTGTCAGAGTATGTTTGATGTTTATCTCAAGGCATGAAATTTAAATGTATTTGCAAATGATATATGCAACTTGATAGGTTATGATTACTATTCAAACTGGTAAATTGATGCTAATTGATACTCTATTTTAACTGTATGATAAAGACTACCAACAATATGGTCCTGATTGATTCTTTAATTATTCATCGATTATCTTATTCAATCTGGTAAGTTGATGATAATTGATACTTTTTTTAAAAATATGTACGATGAACACCGACAACAATATAATCATCAATGATTAGGTCATTAATCACCAATTATCTTCCTATTTATTCAATATAATTCTTGAATATATAAGTACAATTTAGATGTAACAGAATATTATATTTTAAATTTTGAGCTAATTAATTAATTAAGGTTAATCAATTAAATTAATCCAATCATCACAATCAAAGTGTTATTGATCTCATTTTTTTAGTAACTTGTATATTTTTGTTCATACCTCTATCTGTTTCTCTAATTCATTTAAAAATATGCATACGATATGAAAATGGTATGAATATTTATAACGGAATCTTTTTGATTCTTTCGAAATGGAATTATATATAACATCTTTTTTCAGAACTTTAGAATATACATATTAAATTAATATATTTATTTAAACTGTTGAGTTGAGATAATGTGATCAAAATTGTTCCAACATTTAATAAAGACAAATACTGAAAGAATTATGATTTACATATAAATTATAAAATAATCCATAGCGTGGTAAATAAGTTTAATAAAAACAAATACGACAATGCGGTTGAATCGGGAAGTTTAATAGAAATGCAGTAAAAATAAAGTGTCTTCAAGCTTCGTTGACGGGAATGGTTCTGCAGTGTCAAATTTGGATTTGTCAAATGTCCATCAACCTATATTGCAAAGTATGTAAAAATTATAAGCGTTTATATGAAAAAAAAGATGTAAAAATAAAAAATATATAATTTATATTTAGTTACCTCTGCCTCAAATATAAGACATCGGGATAATCAAGATTGACAAAAACCTTTGTTGACGGAATATTGCTAATCTGCGCTCTTCCTGTTTTTAAGAGCGAAAAATATATATTATTTAAGAGCTAGAAGAAATAGTATAACCTATGAGAACGCTTACAATTTTAAAGGTTTTTAATATAAAAAATAAGACATTAACCTCGATACATAAAGACTCTAACAGATGCCAGAATCACAATTTTGGGTTCAATTTCAGTAACTTGGTACAATGATTCAAAATTTGTTGGCAAAGAACCGCTAAAACACACTTGGATGACCCTCCTAACACGAATATAATAAAACGTCAAACACTTATGGATGTTCAATAGTGTTAATACGTAAAATATGAAAACTGGAGGATGGCGTAGTATTTTTATAATTGTCAAAAAAATTATTGAAGAGTCTTACACGCCATCTGAAATTCTGAAGCGTAACACTTCCTTTTCACCAAATCTTGTCATAATAGATTGTACTGGTTGCAGGAGTTTAACAATTCCAATAACATCTACAACAATAAACTTAAAGTTAAACACAACAAATTGTAAGCGATTTCATCTAAAATTTTATAAGCAATACCAGTGGAATAAATAGGAAGCTCATCAAGAGCAGAATAATGAGGAGAATTATATAGAAAAGTCACAGGAACCAAATCAAATTTATGGTGCGGTATACTCAAAATTTCCTCAGGTTCCAACACCACCACAGTGATGGGAAGAAACATGATGTGATTTGCAGAACATACAGGCCTCAGAAATCCAGCAGCTGGAAGAACCTGAACATTTCTGGTACGTAACAATCTGCCAGGATGAATGATAAAGTAAAACAAATTGCAAAGAGCTGGTGGAATAATTGCAAGTATGTGATTATTCTGCAAAAAAGAAAATCTTAGGATAGAGGCTGGAAAACACAATCATAGATGTGGTATAAGTCATATAGTTATTCAATCAAACCTCACAGTCCAATAAAATAAGATTGTGCTTGACTGGGACACCTTGTCGATCAGTTGATACCCACATTCTTGTCACACGGACCTTCAAAGTCCAAGCACTATTATTACCATCCAGATTGGATAAATGATGATGGTCCTGCATATCTGAGTAATGAAAAGGAGTATATTAAATGTTCATTTCAACAAATAGGTAATGAATTGTAATTATACTTGGATGTTCTGCCATATGAACTCTGAAATTAGTTTGTGAGTTGGATATATAGCAAAAACAATCCGAATGTGTGGAGCGTTTAAGACAATCGACTGTATTTTTAATAAAGATATACACTATCTTTATAGTTAAGGTGATAGGCTGATAATTAGTCCATGAAAATCTCAATCAATAGATATCTATTAGAGTTGTATGATGATCCCTAACAGCTTACACCAATATTAGCATGGAAAGAAAGATTGTGTTAAAATAGAAGATCAGTTAGTAACATAAATGTGATATTAAACAAATATTTAAATATGAGTTAGTTATCCGATACACATTGTTGTTATCCCATAATCTTCTCTGATTATCATAATGTCTCCTTATCAATATAAAACATATCACATCTAATTATATTGAGAATTTGATATGCATAAAAAACTATTCCAGAATCTGCCTTTTACTTAGTAGTTATATGAGAATGAATAACCAATATGACCTGATGTAATTCTAATTTAATAACAAAAAAAAATTCTCGTACTACCAATTATAATAAAATGATGAATAACTTAGTCAGGATTGTAAATGTGCAATACAAATAACTACTACGATACATTATCATCATTTATGCTCGGTAGGTTGTAAAATACTTCTTCATAGACTACATTTGATGTAATATTTGTGGTGGTACATCTTCACTGTCAATGAGAATATAGAGACCTTCTGGTCTTGTAACTCTTGAGATGGCAACGTAGACATGGCCATGAGAAAACACTGCTCTGGGAAGGTATAGACCAACCGTGTCAAGTGATTGGCCCTGGCTCTTATTAATTGTCATTGCATAACAAATATGGAGTGGGAAATGAATTCTTTTAAACTCAAAAGGCCAGCCGGTATCTGTTGGAATCATCTCTATCCTTGGGATCAAATGTTTTGACCCAACATGGGATCCGCATAATATTTCACACTCAATACTATTCTTCTTGCAGGATGTCACGATCATTCGCGTGCCGTTACACAATCCCATAATTTGGTTTAAATTTCTCATAAGCATGACAACGACGCCAACCTTGATTTTTAACTCGTACTTAGGATTGCAAGGCATATTTAATGAGTTCAGGTACTCTACTGGAAATGCTGATCTGAAATCATTATCTTTATCACCAACATCGTCAATTGAATCCTGACTAAGATATGTGTGTAGACGTCTAGGAATTTTCTCAAGAATGTTGTTATTGATGTCGTCCACCACAACATTAGTTGGTGTTAGGATAGCTCTTGATCTTAGATAAGAATGTGAAGACATGTTTTTTAGAAAATCCGGGTAAGTTATTTCAAAAAGACTTTCCATAGGATTTTGGGTGGTATGAACAACATATTGATCTGGAATCTTTATTAGCATTTCATCACTGTCTGCATCAGGACTAAAGTTCTCAACTTTACCATCACCAACTAAAAGCTGCCATTTACTGAAATCATATATAACCTTATTCTCCATTTCTGTATTTCCTGCATGAAGCCGTATATTTTGCTTAAGTAAAAAAACTTGGCAAAATTCCCAAATCTTTGATTTATTGAGGGTGGAACCTACTATTTCAGCTCTGGATGCCTTTGGAATCACGGGTAAAATCTGCCTATAATCTCCGCCAAAAACTACTGTGATACCACCAAATGGCTTATTTGCTCTCCTTTTGTCAATAGCGGACATTATATCCCTCAAAGAACGGTCAACGGATTCAAAGGCATGACGATGTTGCATTGGCGCTTCATCCCAAATGATCAAATCAGTTTGTTGGATTAATTCTGCAATATCGGTTCCATGTCTGATTCCGGCTGTACTGTCCAGATCAAGTTTCAAAGGAATATGGAATCTTGAATGTGCAGTTCTACCACCAGGCAACAATACGGCTGCTATACCACATGAGGCAACAGGAAGCACAATTTTTCCTTCTGAACGAAGGCGACAACATAATGTCTGCCACAGAAATGTCTTGCCGCATCCTCCACTTCCATATACAAAGAAGACACCACCTACCTTATTATAAACATTTTTTATGATAGAATCATAAACGTTCTTCTGTTCAGGTTGAGCATTCCATGATTCTTTTCATGAAAAATTTTGAGTTCTTCTTTATCATATGAAGTTTCTTCTTGGAGTAGTCTGTTAACAGCATTGCTAAAATAAACTCCACTTGGAAATGGCATTGTCGCGTAGTCCTTCAAACTCTTCCCGATGTCATTACACAATTTTTCAATTTCTGCGGACACAAATATATATGAAGTATTATGATTAAAAGTATACTACATATAATATCTAAAACATATTTATGTTAATTATTCAGGTGGTATGATAATGAGATATAAACCTGCAAGTGCATAATTCTTCAAATCTTCGTCTGATAGGTATAGATGAGGATCATTAAGCATATGTCGCCTGATGATGAGAATATCGTCTAACATACATTGCCAATTAGCTTCCCAAAGTCTAAGTGGATCTGAAATAGGACTGTATGTCAAAATATTGGCAAATATTGCAGATAATTGTGGAGGCAATGATGTATGGGAGTTCTCGGAAATTACTTCATGCCATTGGTTATCATTTTGTAAAAGACCAAGGGCCGCGCAAGCTTCCTTGAATGTTTCGTGGATTTGTCCATTAACAGTTTTAAGATCTTCAAAAGACATGGAACCTTTCTTCCTAAGTAACAGCATGCAGAGATATAATAGTTCACCACTTGATGAATGCACTTCAGAGAGTCTCCCAATAACATCTCCTCTTTTCCTTTCTTTCCAGATACCAGGTTGAGGATGCCAAGTAAATTTATTTGGAAATTCAGAATAACTATAATTCCTCGCATTTGGGAAAGTCTGATTTGCATCAAACTATGCTTCTAACTTGATTTTTTTTATATTGCCTTGTCGCAAACATCCTCCAAGACATCTCCAGCCTTAAACGAAACATGCTTCTCGCCTGGTAAATGTATCGGTAATCTCTCTACCGATGGCCAACGGGAATGAATGTCAAAAGCAAATATCCTCCAAGATGTTTCTGACGCGCAAATATATCTCCCATCCAAAAAATGTTTTACCTCATCAATCGGACCTTTTGGTACTTTTTTGGGATTATTGCAGAAGTACCTGTACATGTTTTCCTCAAACACATTTTTGCCGTGTCATGACCCTTTAGGCAGTATTTGAAAAGGTACTTTAATGATCTTGAATTATTACAAATCTCCAGATTCATGTGACATTGAAAATGCACCAAAAGATCGTGATTGAATGGGACAACAAAGCGATTATCAAGATTGACCCCCTTCTTGTTAATGGTAATTCCAGTCCTTCTTCTTTTATATATGGGGAATCCACACTCATCAAAAAATATATGAGAATTATACCTGTAATAAACCATTTTTAAAATTATAAAAAAATCTGGTAATAAAACTGGAGTTATTAACAAAGTAAAGTATTTATAATTTAAGGATGTTAATGAAAATACCGCTTAGGAAAATGCTTTATACAGTTGTCTTTGACCATGCATGGAGATTTAGTATAATCAGGACCACATGGTCCGTGGATCATATAATTGCTCACGGCATTATATCCAACTGGATCAATTTCTGGATCGGGAATTTCAGCTGATACCATTTTATCAATTTGCTCAGTTATTTTAGGTCTATCGTCAGGGTGCAACCAAATTAATATATGAGCGTGAGGCAATCCACGCTTCTGGAATTCAATTACATGCATCACTATGGAAATATTGTAGAAAAACGGTTAGTACCAGGCAAAATATATACTAAAAGTGCATTTTGATAGAACAATTTATGAATAATAAAATGAGTATAAAAAAATTAGCTAAAATGATACCTCCTATACATCTGCCAAAACAATTTTTCTTTTTAATCATATCCATAAGTTGATCAACCTTCATTTTAAAGACTCTGGCTACAACATCAGGTGCATCAGCAACATAAACACCAGGCATATGTTTTAACATGCGCTGAATTTCCGGCCATTTTGTATTAGTGGTCATAGTAAGGAACAATGAAGGATGTCCTAAAGTTCGACATATTGCTAATGAGTCTTTAAAATACTGAGTTATGTAGCGCTTACTTCCGGTGAATGAAGCGGGAAGAATGATTGATTTACCAATATTGGATGGATTTCTATCTCCCTTTTGCATTGCATCTCTGATATTATGGTAGAGGTCAGATTTTATAGTAGTTTGATGGTCTCTAATCCAGTCCAATATGTACTGCTCAATTGCGGTGAAAGCATCCACAACATATTGCCACCATAAACAACCTCCAAGATGTGGTGTCAAACCTGTTACAGTAGAAGGTATAAATTCATCGAATATAAACTAATTATCACAAAGTTCAACAGCTGAATGAGAAATTATACTTTCGTTAAATAGCATATTTGTACCTTCTGAAAGACGTATCATTAGTTTATAATTATAAAACTCTCTCATTGTAATATACTTTCTAGCACCTTTTTCGTCAGGATCTTCAGATTTGGTAACTTCTACGGCTCTCTTAGAATGCTTCACAGGTCTATTTAATGGGATCTCACGATAATATCCAATATCTCCGTGAGGGAAAAGTAATGGATATTGAAGTTGCATGAAACGTGGATCGGTCTCAAAAATCCTCTGTAATCCATCAACTCTAGAATCAATGATAGTATCTTGACAGCCTTTTGCATAAGGAGAAGTAATAATCAATCCTGCTACCTCATTTGATGGAGCAATGTGATTTGGTCGGCCACTTGCTGAACTGGATGAAATCAGAACTAATCTAAACTCATCTACTGCATTTTGCCTAACCCTTTCGCGAGCCATACGAAAACCTTTAACCAACCTGTTATGCTCATCCAACATGTGCAACAAAGATTGTACAATTTCTTTATTAAAAACATCCCTGCAACCATTAACTGCATTCATCCTGTTGTTGATTTCATCCTCTGTGTCATAGATATAAAGCTGACAAAACTTTGGAGTGTTATCGTCAGTTGGGACCAGACTTCCTATATTGTGGTAATTAACACCTTGGACCTTGAAGCAATATGGCGCACCACCTCTGTTTATTGAATGGTCAATCTTTCCTCCAGTAGAACTCATGGCAAACATGCAATTGTAAAACCTTATGTTTTGTTTGAAATGCTTAAAATGAACACCCCCAGTAAGGAGAGTAGCCAGAGGTTCAGGAGGCTGTTTCTCCTTATCCAGTACGACTTGACCATTTTTACAACAAAGATAAAATGTTGGCGGCTTATTAGGAGAACTCTTATTGTTTCTTTCGTGAGTCCACATGACAGCATCACACTTCGAACAGATTTTATCAGGGGCTCCAAGATCCAAGTATCCGTCCCACATAGATTGATTATTGCTTAAATATTCTTCATCAATATCCTCAATATCACTTGCCATGTCTGTCGAAAAGAATGGAAATTTATAAAAATCATCATTAAGAAAAAGTAGGTGATGCTTCAGACAGTAAAATAATTATTAATGTCCAACAGAATTAAACACATTATTCGAAAACTAATAATTTATACCTCCACATGTTGTATCACTGTCGATTGTAACATTGTCATCAACATCGTTGAACTCATTCATTAAATTTTTTTGCCTAGAAATTTCACCTTTTTCAAATATACTATTTACATTTGCTGTATTGAACGACGAAGGACCTGGTGATAGTTTTCCACAAAACTTTTTTGAAGGATTCTGTTCTTCTTCACTGTCAGCAACAATTTTATTTTTTACACCTTTTTGTTTGTGAACAATTGTCACACAGGATTCAGGAATTGAGAATATGAGAGAACTGTCTCCGGTGTTTTTAATACTCTGAAATTCTGCATTTTTACAATTATGTTCTGCATAATATACATTAGTAGATGCAGAGTATTAAACATGACACATTGTTTAAATAATCCTTCAAAGTTTTTTAATTAAGGAATAAGCCGCAAAATTTTATACCTTTGACATGAACGTTTGGCGATATTATGCGAACAAATTGATTTGTACTTTGTTCACCAGTCTGAGAAGAGGAATACATCCCTGAAAAACATATTGTACAGAATACTGATATTTCTAGAATTTTACATAATTTCGTAATCAACTGATACATTCGGAATTGCATTTTATTTTTTAAAAAATTACCTGATAACTGTGGATTGCAGAAGAAAACTGAATATTAGGCGATGAAGTACATTGTCCGGATATTTTTCTCAAATCTGGTAAGGTGCTACGAAATACACTGAGATTTTCTTTGTTGAAATTCTTTGGACGAATCCTAACTTTATGCACGACATAGAAGATGGTAAACATATTTTAGCATGTTAGATATATTTGATAATGTCATGGCTAATATGTTTTATGTTTAGATTTCAGATCTTATTTGAACAGAACAAATCAGTACTTAACTGATCAGTACTTATACTGGAAGTCAGAACTTAAGGGATATCAGTACTTATGTTATCAGGAGATAGATATCAGAACTTAAGTGCTGAAGGACGATCAGATAAGGACAGTAGCTGATTAAAGTTAAGAAGATCAAGATAAACATAAGAAGAGATATGCATGAAGAAGGAATTCCGTGAAGAATGGAATACTTGGAATAGAAGATATCTGATTGATATATTTTAGGAAGCAGAATTATATTCCATATCAATTAGCGATTATCTTGTAACTGTGTAGTATATAAACACAGACATAGGGTTTACACTATAAGTGTTATCATTATCGAGAATATTATTTATTATAACCCTAGCAGCTCTCGTGATATTTTGTTCATCACTGAGAGATAACAGTTCCAGATTGTAACAGAGTTTATTGTTTAAATAAAGTTTGTTTTCTGTTACATAAGTTCTTGAAGTTTGATTTGATTGTAATAAACACTGTATTCACCCCCTCTACGGTGAAAGTGTGACCTAACAAGTGGTATCAGAGCTACATCTTTTAACACACATACAGTTAAAGATCCAAACACAATCATGTCTGACACAGAAACTCCAACTAAGCCTACCAAAACTGAGGAATCATCAAAGACATCAACTCAGAGTCGATATGAGACTATCAGAGTTCCCATATTGAGACCATCTGAATATCCCATATGGAAGGTAAGGATGACCATGTTTCTGGAAGCAACAGATCCAGAATACCTTGATAGAATCAAGGAAGGGCCTCACAAACCTACCAAGCTCGCTGTTGTAGTTGCAGGTGAAGCAGCAATGACCGTACCAAAGGAAAAGAATGATTACACTGCTGAAGATATAGCATCTATTGCTAAGGATGCCAAGGTACGTCACTTATTGCATAGTGCCATTGATAATGTAATGTCAAACAGGGTAATCAACTGCAAGACTGCTAAGGAGATATGGGATGCACTGGAGACAAGGTGTCAAGGAACTGAAACAGTTAAGAAGAACAGGAAGACAATACTCACTCAAGAGTATGAACACTTTGACTCTAGGACTAATGAGTCATTGACTGATGTATATGATAGATTTGTCAAACTTTTGAATGACTTGTCATTAGTAAATAAGGAGTATGATCTTGAAGATACAAACCTCAAATTCCTGTTAGCTCTTCCTGAATGTTGGGATTTGAAGGCAACAACAATAAGAGACAACTACAATCTTGATGAAACAACTCTTGATGAAATCTATGGAATGCTCAAGACTCATGAACTTGAGATGGAACAAAGAAGCAAGAGGAAAGGAGGAAAGTCAAGGACAGTTGCTCTCAAGGTTGAAGAGGAATCCCCCAAACCACCTTCCTCAAAGAAAGATAAGGGTAAAGCTCTTATCATAAAATCTGATACTGAGTCATCAAGTTCTGAGAGTGATGATGACTCAGATTCTGAAAGCTTGCCTGAAACTGATGCTGATGAGGAGATGATGAAGCTGTGTGCTCTTATGGTGAAAGGAATCACAAAGATTGCATACAGGAAGTTCAGGAAGGGAAAGAAGTTTTCCAGGAAAGGCATAAGTTCTGATAAGAAGAATTTCAGAAGATCTGAAGGAAGAGGAAGGAAAGTCTGACAGAGGAGATTACGCTAATGTTAAATGTTATAATTGTGGTGAGAAAGGCCACATATCTCCTGATTGCAAGAAGACCAAGAATGACAAAGGCAAAGCTCTTGTCACAAAGCAGAAAAGCTGGACAGACACCTCAGACTCTGAAAGTGAGGAGAACTATGCATTGATGGCAAATGCTGATAAATCAAGTTCTGAGAGCAGTTCTGAAGCTGCTGAAACAAAGGTACCTCAGACTACTTATGCTTTTCATACTGATGATATTAATGAGTTGAGAAGATATCTTAAAACCATGTTTGTTAGTTATAGAGATCAAACTTTAACATGTGAAAGATTAACTTCTGAAAATCTTGCTTTTAGGAAAAGAAATGATTTCTTAGAAAAAGAGTTAGTCATGTTTCATCAAACTCAGCAGGATAGAGATGATGCTTTTTATGTTAGGGATGAAGTGCTAAAAATGAATGAATCTCTAAAAACTGAGTTAGAAAAGGAGAGAGAGATTATCAGAACTTGGACTAACTCTGGCAAAACAACTCAAAATTTGCTAAGCAGTGAAAACTGGAAAGAGGGCTTAGGCTATGGAGAAAATAAAAAAGGAACTGTAGAAATTAAGCCTGTTGATAAGCAAAAGCCGAAGTTAAAACCTGTTAAGTTTGTAACTGAAAAATCCGAAAATGAGAAATCAGAAGTTAAAAAGGAATTAGCTTCTGACAAACTAAAACAGGAAAAGACAGCTGAAGTTAACATAGGCTTAATGACAAAGAAGCAGCTTAAGCATAAGCTGAAAGATGTTAAGAATGCAAACAAGGTAAAATCACCTAGGAAAAACAGGAATGGAAAGGAAGGTGTGAATAAAAGCAATAACTATAAATCTGTTCCTGATGCTCCTAGGAAAGCATGTCATAACTGTGGAAGTTCTAACCATCTGGCTTCTTTTTGCAGGAAGAATAAGAATATTAACTCCTTATCTACAAAGTCAGGAGTTAAGAGTCAGTCTGTTAGATACAAACCACAAAATCCTTGTTTTCATTGTGGTAGTTTATGGCATTCCATTTATACTTGTAAGGAATATCATAGTTTGTACTATGATTATTATCAAATAAAACCTTCTTTAAAGAAAGTTTCTGTTGTTCCTTCTAGTATAAGTTCTGATAAGAAAACTGTTAACATAAAATCTGATGTTAAATCCGCTGCAAATGTTAACAAACCTAAAAAGGCCAAAGGATCCAAGCAAGTCTGGGTCCTTAAAACTAATAATTAGTGGTCTTTTTGATTGCAGGGCAACAGGAAAAATATTTTAGTTCTGGACAGTGGATGTTCAGGACATATGACTGGAAATAAGGCCCTGCTATCAGACTTTGTGGAGAAAGCTGGCCCAAGTGTTTCTTATGGAGATGGCAACATTGGAAAAACTTTGGGATATGGCAATATCAATCTTGGGAATGTCATTATTAAAGATGTAGCTCTGGTCTCAGGACTTAAACACAACTTACTGAGTATAAGTCAAATCTGTGACAGAGGTTATCATGTTGATTTCTTTGCAGAACATTGTGAAATAGTTAGTAAATCTAAAGGAAAAATTGTTCTGAAGGGATTCAGGCGTGGTAACATTTATGAAGCTAAGCTTTCAACAAGTTCTGATGGTTCTGCAATCTGTTTAGTGAGTAGAGCCTCAACTGAAGAAAGCTGGAATTGGCACAAGAAACTCTCTCATTTAAACTTCAACAAGATAAATGAACTGATCAAGAAAGATCTTGTGAGAGGACTGCCAAAATCAGTGTTTGTTCCTGATGGTCTTTGTGACTCATGTCAGAAGGCTAAACAAAGAAAATCTTCGTTCAAGAGCAAGACTGAATCATCAATTCTTGAGCCTTATTATCTACTTCATGTTGATCTATTTGGTCCAGTGAATGTCATGTCTATTGCAAAGAAGAAATATGCGTTGGTCATAGTAGATGAGTTCACCAGATACACATGGGTGTATTTCTTGCACACAAAAAGTGAAACTGCATCTATCCTGATTGATCATGTCAAACATCTGGATAAATTGATCAAAGATTCTGTGAAAATTTTGAGGAGTGATAATGGCACTGAATTCAAGAATTTGATAATGGAAGAGTTCTGCAAAAATCATGGAATAAAGCAGGAATTTTCTGCTCCTGGAACTCCACAGCAAAATGGAGTTGTTGAAAGGAAGAATAGAACTCTAATTGAAGCTGCACGAACAATGCTTGAAGAAGCAAAGCTTCCAACCTATTTCTGGGCTGAAGCTGTGCAGACTGCTTGTTTTACTCAAAATGCAACACTCATTAACAAGCATGGAAAAACACCATATGAGATGGTGAAGAACAAAAAGCCAAATCTCAAATACTTTCATGTATTTGGATGTAAGTGTTTTGTTCTCAAGACTCATCCTGAACAGCTATCCAAGTTTGATCTAAAAGCTGATGAGGGAATCTTTGTAGGATATCCACTTTCTACAAAAGCCTTCAGAGTCTATAATTTGAGAACAAAAGTGGTCATGGAATCTATCAATGTCTCTTTTGATGACAAGAAGATCACTGGACTTGAAGATTGCATTGATCATGATAAGCTGAGATTTGAAAATGAAGATTCATATTCTGATACCTCAAGTCCTGACAGTCTAAGTCCTGATACTGTAAATTCTGATGGATTAAACTCTGATGTTATTGAAACTGTGGTGACTACGTCAAAGGAAGATGCACCAATGCAGGGGGAGCATACTCAAGATATTATCACATCTCAAGAAGCATCAGAACATACATCTGGCTCTTCAAATTCTGATTCGTCAAGTTCTGATAAGCCAAGTACTGACAGTACTGAAAATCTAAATACTGAAGGATCCAACTCAGAGAGCATAGTTTCAGGGGGAGCATCAGAAAATGAAACCGAAGACAGCATGAATCATGGGGGAGCATCCAGTTCTAGAGAAAATCTTCCATCTGCAAGGAAGTGGACAAAATCACATACACCTGATTTAATAATTGGAAATCCTGAGGCAGGTGTCAGAACTAGAACAGGTACTTCGAATGAATGTCTTTACAATTCTTTTCTCTCTCAGTCTGAGCCAAAGAAAGTGGAAGAAGCTCTTCAAGATGCTGATTGGGTGCAAGCAATGCAGGAAGAGTTGAATGAATTTGAAAGAAACAAAGTCTGGACCTTAGTGCCAAGACCCAAGAATAGATCGGTTGTTGGTACAAAGTGGGTATTCAGAAACAAAACTGACAGTGATGGCATAATTGTAAGGAACAAGGCAAGGCTGGTTGCAAAAGGATATTCTCAACAGGAGGGAATTGACTATGATGAAACATTTGCTCCAGTTGCTAGGTTAGAAGCCATAAGGATATTCATGGCTTATGCTGCTCACAAAAAGTTTACTGTCTTTCAAATGGATGTGAAAAGTGCTTTTCTCAATGGAGAATTGGAAGAGGAAGTATATGTTGAACAACCTCCAGGCTTTGTAGATTCCAAACATCCAGATTATGTCTACAGGCTTGATAAAGCACTTTATGGACTTAAGCAAGCTCCTAGAGCATGGTATGAGACTTTAGCTCAGTTTCTTCTGGAAAGTGGATTCAACAGAGGAACTATTGACAAAACATTGTTCTATCTCAACCATGGCAAGGACTTACTTTTGATCCAGATTTATGTTGATGATATTATTTTTGGGTCTCCAAATGACAAACTTTGCAAAAAGTTTGCCAACCTAATGCAGTCAAGATATCAGATGAGTATGATGGGAGAACTTAGTTATTTTCTGGGCCTTCAAGTCAAGCAGAGTGAAGAAGGAACTTTTATTTGTCAATCTAAGTACACCAGAAACTTGCTGAAAAAATTTGGAATGCAAGACTGTTCAAGTGCATCCACTCCCATGGCCACTGCAACAAAACTGGATAAGGATACTGGTAATTCAGTAGATATTACTGATTACAGAGGTATGATTGGCTCACTTCTCTATCTAACTGCTAGTAGACCAGATATCATGTTTGCTACCTGTCTTTGTGCAAGATTTCAAGCAGATCCAAGAGAACCTCACTTAACAGCTGTAAAAAGAATCTTTAAGTATCTTAAAGGAACAGCTGATCTAGGATTATGGTATCCTAGAGAATCAGATTTTAAATTAATAGGTTACTCAGATGCAGATTTTGCAGGTTGCAAAATTGACAGGAAAAGCACAAGTGGTAGCTGCCAATTTCTTGGAGGCAGGTTGGTTTCTTGGTATAGCAAGAAACAAAAGTCAATTTCCACATCAACTGCAGAAGCAGAGTATATTGCTGCAGGAAGCTGCTGTGCACAGATTCTCTGGATGAAGAATCAGTTACTAGATTATGGGTTAACGTATTTCAAAATCCCTATTTACTGTGATAATCAAAGTGCTATTGCTATGACAGGTAATCCAGTTCAACACTCTATGACAAAGCACATCAGCATCAGGTACCATTTCATCAGGGAACATGTGGATGAAGGTACAGTGGAATTGCATTTTGTTCCCACAGATCAACAAGTAGCAGATATCTTCACAAAACCACTGTGTGAAGCTACCTTTTCAAAATTGGTAAATGAACTTGGAATGATTTCAGGTTCTTTCTCTAAATCTGCTTAAACTTGTTCTATGTTATCAGACTTTATGATCAGTATTTACAGAATTAATCTCTTTGTATATTCTGTGCATTAATTGATAAATGTCTTTAAGTACTGACTGTTGTCTGATATATGTTTCTAAACTCTGATAAGTGATATGTCTGTTTCAGTAACTATTCAATCCTATGAGGATAACTGTGCTAGATACTGACCTACTAGTCTTCAATAAACAAATGATCCCATGAAAGAAGTAATTATTTCTGTGGAAATCTTATGACACAAGCAAATTCTGATAACTGAGCTTAGTTAAGTTTACTTTGTATATCTTATTACTAAGTCACAAATTAGAATAATGCTACTCATCTGTTTAAGTTCTGATTCTAGTAAAACTGCTGAATGTACTAAGTGCTGATAAACCTCACTTATCAAAAGAAGAAGAACAATAATCAAAGAATAATATCAGGTACTCCTTTGAGATCTAGAGTAAAAATGTGAAAGGGACGACCCAAGTGCATTGCTGGTATTAAGTAAATATGCATTAGAAAAGCAAAATATTTTCTTGGTGACTTTTCACACTCTATGATTACTGGAGAAATACTCTGATAATAGCATAAATTCTGATAAACAGTCGTGACTCACTTACACTGAGAAGCCTCTGTAAAATAGAATTTCAAAAGATGCATAAAATTAGCACAAAAACAGTAGAGGTGAACTCATGCATGAACTCATTTATCAGTAGGTTTCAGGATAATGACAGCTCTTTAGCAAAATTTTAATTATGACTTATTTCTAAGATGTACTGAAGTAGATCAGACTTTACTCTTTGTCTGTTATTTAGCTTAATGCACACACACATCACTCCATATGAATGATGAAATTTCTGTGGTGGTCTATGTTATTTTAGATCAACAGTCATTGTGTCACTTTTGCACAAATTCTGAGGACAAGTTCTAGTTACACGTTCTAGATGATTAAGTTCTGACGTTCATAACTAAGAACTTGTATGAGTATTTACTAAGATAGATATTCCTTGTTCGAGTTAAGACATTATGTTCTGATGACTGTTAAGTTCTGGTATAGGTCTAAGTTCTGACTTTTTCAGTCTAACCCTTTACTTGACTTATCTGTGAGTAAATTTGGTAACAGTCTCAGATTAATTTCGAAATGTTGAAGTGGAAGATTAATAGTCTATGGTTAAAACATAATGGCACTCGTCCTTGAACAGTTCACTCTTGTTACATGTGCACATTCTCTTTCCAATGACTGTTATTCTTTTTCAAAGTCTAGGGAGACGAGGTAGAATTAATTCTACCTGTCTGCATTCAATATCTTTGTGTCTCTTGGCATTCTCATGCCTATATATGCAACCACTTCACATTAGTCTTCTCATCACACTTGTATCACAAATTCAGTCTTGTTTTTCATTTACTATCACAAATGGCTGAATTTGGCTGGTTCTACAATTACGGTGATGAGACTGTGCATGTCTTTTTGAATGGAATTTCAACTCCCTACCCTATCACCAACATCCCTCACAATCTCTGGATTCAATTTCCAGAGGTTATCAAACGTGATCTGGTGGCCGTTCGAAGAGACCTTCACCTTCGTCGTATCCGTCAGCAAGAGCGAATCATTCGACTCGCTATCTTGTTTGTCGAAGATAGGAAGAGGAGGATGACTTAATCTCGTCTTCTTCCTGTTCTTCTTCATCCTCAGCTTTGTCAGGCTTCTTAGCTAAGACTAAAGCTGTTGACGTTAGGATTAGAAGCTTAGGGAAAATCTTGTATTGATGTAATTTCTATTTCATATATGTATTGACTTGATATATTAATGAAAACTGTTTTTACTTCAAGATTTTGTCTCTGAGTTATTTTATCTGTGTTGTTAAATCCTGCTTGATATTCTGATGACCATTTAAATTTTGTCTTTATTTAAGTTCTGATTCTTTGTCAGCACTTATTCATCGAAATTATCTCGGTCATTTTTAACATGATTCATTTTCAGAATATTAATGTTGCAGTGAAAAACAATTCAATCAGTGCTAACGGTTTCAATTTTGAATTAAACCTGTGTCTCTTGATAACTGAAATGGTTTTTCCTTGAATCAAGGCAACTGGATAAGTAATCATTCCTGTTTTCTCGAGCCCAGTAACTACCCGTTATTACTGCATGTCTGACAGGTGTCCAACGGTAACATTTTTCTTCGAGTATAAGAACAACAGAGAGAAGATTTCTTTAATCTTTTACTTTCTTTATACTTTATCTCTCTTCTTACTTTTACTCTCTTTCTCATTCTTTCTCACGTTGGTTTTTCATACAGACATTATCTCACACACCTAACAGGCATACTTGAATTTCAATATTTTTTCACATGGCACCAAAGGATTTAATCATTGATGGAGCAAAGTTTGTTCCAAACAACTATGCTGCAATTCTTGATCATGCTGAAGCTCCATCTGAATTGCATTTTGTGCAAGATCTTCTTGCACATAGTGAGGTTGGGTACGCCTTAACTCAGCCTGAATTATTTTCAAGTCAACAAGTTCTGCGGTTCTGGAGGACTGGAGTTTATGATGATGGTGGTAAACGAGGAACTCCCAGTATTATCTTCCAAGTGGGTGATTCTTCCTATGTAGTCACTCCTGGTACAGTACGAAGAGCATTACATCTTCCAGAAGATTGTACCTTCTCTATACCAGAGGAATCAGACCTTCGGGGGTTAATGACTGATTTGGGATATGAAAAGAGTCTGACGAAACTTGGACAGTTGAAACGGGCTAATATCAGAAGAGAATGGAGTTTCTTCTTCGATTGCATCACCAAGGCTTTTGGCAACAAGTGTTCAAATTTTGATGCCATCCCAATTCTGAGTCAGCACATCGGGTATGCTATTATCCATCAAACTCATTTTGATTTTGCAACTGGAATAATTGGTTTTATTGGGGATAGGATGACAGAGGATCGAGATGTTGTTTATTTTGCTAGATTCTGTCAACTTATTTATACGTATTGTACTGCTGAACCCCAGTTAGTCAGCACTCAAACCCCACCTTTTAAGGTTGCAAAAAGGTACTTTAACGACCTGATAAATGCTGACACAAAGAAATCAATGGTGAGACAATTACAGATTCCTCAGTCTGTGAAACAGATTCTGGTAAATGCTGATCCATGCTACTTACAAATCTGTTTACTCAAATGTTCAACCAACTCACCATAACCAAAATCCATCAACCTCAGTCCCTACCTCTCATTCTACTCAACCTACCCTCAGAACTTATCTCAAATCCTATCTCTCCACTTCACAGACTGCTCAACCTTCTTCTTCAGCACCTACTGTGAAGCCTACATCCTCTAAGCCAAAGAGAACAAAGACTGTTCCTCAAACATCTCAGAAGAAGAGGAGGATTACTTTGAGAGATGAATCAGATTCTGAGGATCAGATTCCCTCTTCAGAACCTATGATAGATGAAGCTGAGAAGGCAACTTCTCAGAAGGATTCTGCAATTGGGGGTTCTAGGCTTCTCAAGAGGCTTAGACGTATGACGGTTCCTGCAACTCCCAAGGAATCCAAATCAACAAGGAAGTACAAGAAACAGAGGGCACAGAGGCCAGTTTCAGATGATGAGGAGGAAGCAGCTAAGGAAGGGGATCAGGAATCTCTGATCTCACAAGACAAGGAATTTGCTCCAGTCACTTCTTCTCCATCAACTCCATCTCAGGAACCTGTATCTGACAAGGCTAATTCACCTTCTATATCTCTTGTTGATCCAGGCACAAGTGCTGAAATTGATATTCAGAACTTGGTTGTGCCTGAAATACTTTTCTTAGAAGCTCCAACAGCAAATAATCCTTCCACAACACCTGTTACTGATGCTGTTCAAACTCCTGAGTTATCACTAACACCTTCTCTGCATCAAGATGATGATCAGATTTTAGGTGAGCATCAGGATATGGCTGTTGATCAGAACTTAGTATCAGATCAGCAATTAGAGGATGTTGAAGCCTCCATTGCTACTCATACAGTTGTCTTATCAGAAGATACTGATTCTTTAAGTTCTGATGCTGCAAATGTTGGAGATACTGGTGAAGCTGCTACAACTGTAGATGCTGATGAAGCAGGTCCTTCAGGACATACTCCTCCACTGACTCTTCCTAAGTCTGAACTGCTAAAGGAGTTTGTTATCAGGGATGCACCAGTACCTTGGAGTGAAACTCCTGCAGGTCAGGAGTGGACTAAGGAATGGAACTCAGTTTCATGTGTTCCAAATGCTTTACATCTTGCTGAGCACTTGACTAAAGCTGATGAAATGTTACATTCTGATGATTTTAAAATCCAGCTTAGAGTCACTGCATTGAGTACTAAACATCTACAAGGTCTTCATTCCAACACTCATACAGAGCTACACAAGATTCAGGAGAACTTTATTAAACAGGAACAAGTTTGGAAACTTGATAAGAAAAAGTTCTTCCAACCTACCATTGACAGGGTTGCTTATATTGAGAAAACTCAAGAGAAGCAACAAGCTCAGATTGATCAAATTCTGACAAATCAAGCTTCTCAGCAATCGCAACTTACTGAAATCCAGACCTCAGTGGAACTACTTATCTCTCTTTTATTACCTGCTGATGCCAAAAAGGGGGAGAAGGTAATTAAGTCCAAATGCAAAACCAACAAGTCACTGCAAGGAAAGGATGATGGAAAAGATGACCAAGGAAACTCTGGAATGGGTAGTGGTCATAGTCAAGGTAGAAGGTTTACATCAAGACAAGCTAGTCACAGAACAAGTTCTGATACTGGGAAAAGAATAAGTTCTGCTGCTGGTAAAAGGATAAGTTCTGATGAACTTCTAGATCTTGATGAGGAAATGTCAAGACAGTTATTTCTTCAAGAAAATCCAGGGATGGACTTGGAAAGTTTAAAGGAAGAAGAAGCCAGACTTAAATCAGAGAAAGTCACATCTAAATCTGAAGCTTCTGGTAAAAAGTTACTTCCAAAACCTAAAGGCATTGTGATCAAAGAAAGGATACATACTGAAGAAACTTTGGCTAGATCACAACCACAGATAGATCCAAGATCCAAGGGTAAAGAAAAGGTTGGTGAACCTATCAAGCCTTATGTACCTCCTGAGGAAGAAGAAATTACTGATGGAAAAGATAATCTTGCTCTGACTTCAAGAAAAGTTCTTAAAACAACCTCTGACATGGCTCAAGTTGTTCAGAGTCAAGAAATTGTAAGTTCTGATATTCAGAAGAAGCAAGTAACCTCTGACAGTGCTCAAGTTAACTTGATATCAGAAAATAAATCTAAAACACTCCTACCAGGATTCACTAAAGCAAAACAGACTCAATCTTTGAAGACTACTTCAAGTGGTTTTGAAGCAAGAGTAGTTACTGGAAAGGAAGCTAGAGATAAAACTGGATTGGGAAGTGCTGATGAAAGAAGAGTACACAACACTACCGATGATCCAACTTCCTTGAGTGAACCAGGTATTGGAGCAACTCCTGAGAGATTGAATCAACTAGAATCTGTACAGATGGTTTACCATACCTTCTTGAAAGAATACATCATGTTGTATTTCATGACAGATGGTAGGGTTTATCATATAAGACAAAATGCCATTCCATTGAAGTATTTTGAAGAATTGGAGCATGTATTATTCTTACTTCAAGTGGATGACAGAATAACAGAGACTGCTGCAAACTACTTAAAGGAACAGATTCAGAGACAGAAAAGACTTTATTCTGTTAAGTCTGACAGCAGATATGTTCCAAAGTACAGAAATCACAATGGTGATATTGTTGATATGAAGCCTAATACTGCACAGATCAGAACATATCTTGGTATTAAGGGGCTTGAATTCAATCTAGAGTCTAATAAAGCTTATGTCATAAGACTAGATCGGGAGTTGAGAAAAGCAAAGATTAATGATCTCAGAGCTGCAATATTTCAAACTGGTGAAGATACTGCAGAGCTTAAAGATGTCAAACGGAGAATGATTGATGAACTCAGATATGCTGAGAAATGTTTGTTGAAGAATTATCTCAGAACAACTCCTGACATCAGAGAGATCAGAAAATGATGAAGCCAAGTCGAAGATCTACAACTGCTTAAATTCTGATATTTATACAGATTGAAGTTGTTATCAGAAGTTGAATTGGTAAAAACTTTAAGGACTGTAAGTTGTAGTTATCTTGTCTATTTCTCATGCATTTGTACTTAATGTTTTTGACATCATCAAATATCTGTTAAACTTGTATATTTTGTTAATTTACAAGTTGGGGGAGATTGTTAGATATATTTGATAATGTCATGGCTAATATGTTTTATGTTTAGATTTCAGATCTTATTTGAACAGAACAAATCAGTACTTAACTGATCAGTACTTATACTGGAAGTCAGAACTTAAGGGATATCAGTACTTATGTTATCAGGAGATAGATATCAGAACTTAAGTGCTGAAGGACGATCAGATAAGGACAGTAGCTGATTAAAGTTAAGAAGATCAAGATAAACATAAGAAGAGATATGCATGAAGAAGGAATTCCGTGAAGAATGGAATACTTGGAATAGAAGATATCTGATTGATATATTTTAGGAAGCAGAATTATATTCCATATCAATTAGCGATTATCTTGTAACTGTGTAGTATATAAACACAGACATAGGGTTTACACTATAAGTGTTATCATTATCGAGAATATTATTTATTATAACCCTAGCAGCTCTCGTGATATTTTGTTCATCACTGAGAGATAACAGTTCCAGATTGTAACAGAGTTTATTGTTTAAATAAAGTTTGTTTTCTGTTACATAAGTTCTTGAAGTTTGATTTGATTGTAATAAACACTGTATTCACCCCCTCTACAGTGAAAGTGTGACCTAACATAGCATCTGCACTGATAAACACTCATTCACCAAACTGAAATAAGAAGTTCATGAAAGTAATGAAAATTAACCTGATTTTGAATTTGATGGAATATTAGGAAATATATTTTGATCAAATCTTGATAGAGGACTCGGCAAACATGATTGTGATTTTTTTACCGCAACAGGCTGAATCATAGATCTATTGTTCATTGCTGTAAATATTCCCACAAAATCCACAATTTCAAAAGCAATTTAATTACAGATGTATCATAAAAATGAGATATATCAAGAATTATACCATTAGGTTCTTCTGGAAAAATTATGTGGCTTTCAAGATTTTCTGTAAGAGAAGTTTGCAGAATACTTTGCATCTGTTGTGTTAACCGGGAATTCGGATATGAAATACTACCTGAAACATGTCTCCGCTATAAATTGTGGCCTAATATGTGTTAAAAATTGTTTTCGTGAAATAAATCCAACTAAATTTTACCTCTTGACGATCTTAACGATATATTAGGCGGCACACGTTCATCAGATCTTGATATAGGAGTTGTCATTGGATGGCCTATATTATTAACTGCAACACAACAAATATAGGAAAATTGATGGCAGAATTATAAAAAGGTATGATACATCTCGGAATGGAGTAAGAATGATACCATTATTGTGCTTTGGTGTTATTCTATTGCTTTCTCCATCTGCTAAGGTGTTACGAAAAACACCGAGATCTTGTTTGTTCAAATTTTTTGAACGAATTCTTACTTTTCGCACTACATAAAAGATGGAAAATAAATGGAAACATGAAACATGACCAACATCTCCTAATAGGCTGGAATAAGATGTTCATCAAACTCTTTTGATATTAACCTGGTTTTGAGGTTGCTGAAATATTAGGAGATATATTTTCATCAGATATTGAAAGAGGACTCTTTAGAATACTTTGCGGCTGCTGCTTTAACCTTTTAAACTGAGATGAAACAGTACCTGCATGAAGTTGTTAATCAGTAGTAATGAGTAAAATAAATCTGTATCTTACATATTGATAATCTTAACAATATGTTATGCTTAAAATATTAACAGTAACACAACATATCTAATAAATGATCGAAGACATAATTGGAAAAAATGTTGGATACCAATCAGAATGGATAAAGAATGATACCATTATTATACTCTGATGTCATTCTATTGCTCTGCAGATTTGCTGCAAGTCCGCTATGCAAAACACCTTTCGAAAACTGTCGAATTCCTGATTTAATTGAAAATTCAAGCCACAATTATAGATGCTTATATTAAAAGAATCAGACGGATAAACAAGGATACAAATACCTTGTTCTGGTGTAACGCTTTGATAAATCATTGATTGCGGAGTTGTTACTGAATGACCTATTTTATTATTAACAGCAACACGGCACATATATGCAAACTTAAGTAATCATTACAAAATCTGTATAATAACAATCAGAATGGATGAAGAATGATACCATTGATGTAATCTGATGTCATTTTTTTACTTTCCAGATTTGCAGCAACTCTGTTCTGAAACACACCTTTTGAAAGCTGTCTTATTCCTGAATGTTAATAGAAACTTCAGGACACATTTATCAATCCATGTATAAAAACAATCAGGCGGATAAACAATGAGACCAATACCCTGTTCTGGTGTCACGCTTTGATCAATAATTGATAACGGAGTTCTTACGGAATGACTTGTTTTATTAACATAAGCACATCAAATATATGTATAACAATGTACATTATCATTACTCATATGCTTGGTCGGAGAAGATACATGATATGTTACATAACATCGTCTGTCAAACTTATATACACATTAACCAATCTGAAATTTTTTAGAGAAAGCTTACGTGTATCATATATGTTTGCTGAATTTGTGAGATTCTTGTCCACATTCTTCCCTCGCGTACGACGTTTGACAACTGAAATAATACATGAACATTATTATCACTTTCAATAAACGAATCAGAAATAGAAATAAAGTGTACACTACCTTGATTCTCTGGTTCTGATGGATTTTTAAACAAATTTTCAACATTTCGTCCACGAACACGTCGTTTTGAACCTATAAGAAAAGCATGATCAAATCAAATATCTACAAAACGATGTTATTATAAGTAAACTGACAAAGGAGATGAATACTTGATGTACCGGTTCCTCGACAATCCATCCAGATATATTCAGTAAATCATGAAGCTGGTTTTAACAGATGAACAACGTATTCTGTAAGCTTTTATGACGAACATGGTACACATCAAATCTGCATGAAGAATTTTATGAAAAAATTAGGTCAAAAATCTTGAGCTATTATTCTCAAAAATTAGGCGATGAAACTGAAGTAGGAGATGAAAAAATTAGGTCATGCTTGCAAAGAATGAGAAAGAATAAGGAAATCAATAATTATCATTGAATTAGTGTTGTAACAGATATGTAAAAATCATTCAAATTTTTCCTTAGATAAGATGTTTAAATTTTAAAATTCAAAAAATTTCCATGTTTAGTGTTTTGATAGGTAAAAAATTGGGTAAACTTATATGGATATATTCATGGATATATAGATTTTATACTTAATATGGGTCATGGGTAAATTTTGTGGATATATCCATGAATCTAATGATTTTATACTTAATATGGGTTATGGGTACATATTTGGAAAATGGGTAAATTAAAGAGTAGTTATTAAGAATATATAGATTCTACAATTAAGTATATAAATAATGATTTAAAAAATTGAAAGGATGATTAATAAAATACAATGAAAATAAAGAAAACAATGGAATAGGACTTGTGGTATTGTAAATCAACTCATTACTCAAATGAGCAGAAAGGAGAGAATGTGAGTAAAAGGGACGATGAGATTGTATTGTATTTATCCCTGTATCTATATATTCCTGTCCCTCGATCCTCTGCTCTCATATGCATCTGGTAATTTCTTCTACATCTTCACTTCTGATTCTTGATTTTACATATTTTGTTTTTTTATATATGTTGTTATAATTTTATATCAGATTCTTGGTTCTTGAGCTTAATCATGAAATGGGCTATTAAAATTTGATGCTTTATTGTTTTATGTTCTTGTTTTGAGGTAAATAAAGAACCCCTTTTTTTTATCAATTACAGTTTATGATGGTGGTGTAATGAATCTTGATTATTTGGGTACTTTGTATATAAAGTTTTGATTTTTATGTTAAGTAGTGAATATTTCGAGGTTTTATGCCCCCTGTTGAGCTCAATAGGCTGTGCGTTGTTCATTCTGGTATGATACAGACTCATAATGACTTGATTAGTATGAAAAAGAAGAGATGTTTGCCCTGATATTGGTTAGTTTCGAACCTTGTTCTTTTCGAATTGCTTAGCCGTCTTATAGTCTTCTGGAGTAGATTTCCTTAGTAATTTATAAACAATGAATGGGCTGGTTAACAAAATGTTGTAATTGCCTAACGACCATAAGTTTCACCCTCACTTGTTTCAAAGTTTTTAGATTTTATATGGTTCAATTATCTTCAGCATTTACAACAATGCTGTTCTCGTTGTTTGGCTGTGAGTTGTCATCTTTTACAGAGTGGCAAAAAATACTCTGGCGCAGTGTTGAATAATACTTTAGTACTGTTTTAATTAAAAAATAAAAATACTTTAGTACTGTTTTAAATATATCATTTATGTTGGTAATTATGCACATTGCATAATCTGTAAATGTCATGTGATTTACACCAGCTGTTATAGGTGGGACGTGGTTTGTGTTACACCTCTTCTCATGTCTCCTCTTTGTGGTCATCCTCAAGCTTTTTCTTATTCATCTAATGGCGTATTTTCCCTCAATCCTATCATTATACATTTAATTAACATTTTCTATAGTAGACTGATGCAGGACCCGAAGTAAAGCACAAAAAGTTACAGAATATTTCCTAAAAAAAATTATATCTAATAATCGGCCAGGGTAATTTGAGGGTAGGAAACTCATCCTTCTGCTGTATTCCTTATCTCCTAGGAATTTATGAGGACTGCATGGGTTTTTAAACATAATGAAAATGAATTCTTAGTTGTGGAATAAAACAATACTAGTGATGACGATTTCAGCATGCTATATTTTGTATAATAATTTTTATCCCCGCTGTCACCTATAACAGTAAATCGTAAAAATTCATTGAATATTATTAAAATAATAATTAAAATGTAAGAAAATTTTATCTTTCAGTTACTTATATCTGTCTTTACCAATTGTGTGAAAGTTCATGTCAAATATAGTTCTACGCCTGTGAACGAAGGTTCTAACAAATTGTTTGTGAAATCTAGTAAAGATAATAACCTGAATACTTGATAGACTTGTTGTACAATTAGCTCTCTTGTTATGGGCTTTTTCCATTAGATCTGGCTCTTCCAAAGGTTTTCTTTCACACGCATGAAAAATGTCAGAAAAATGGGAGGTGGAAAAGATTGTTCACAAGCACTAGGAGTGCGTTTCTTTTTAGTTGTAACATAGGGTCGAGTAAATATAGGAGCTTTATATTTGCTGAGTACCAGATTTTCGCAAGATCAAAGTTACCGTGATCTAGGGGACGGATAATTGTGGGTAGAAATGGAATAAGGGGGAATGATGTTCATATGTCACACAGATCATAATAGTCTTAACTCTAACCTAGAGACAGTAATACAATTAAATATAATATATTCCGTAAGTTGAACATAGTAAAAATGAAAATCTTTTATTGTATCTTCTTGCGATTAAAAATATCCATATTTCGCAAAAAAAAATATCCATAGTGTGGTACCAAATAACTGTAGAATATTTACTGGAATTTTTAAGTCTTCATGACCTATTACACAACAGATCCGCTGAATTAGAGATTATTTTGGGTTCAACTGCAGTCCCTTCTTTGGCACATAGACTCGGGAGGTGAAAAAATTAATAGTCTTCATCCTGTTTCATCTTTGACACACAAACTATACATAGTCAAAGTGGCAAATGCTTTTAGTTCTCATGCTTGTGACAAGCGGAGAATATTTCTCTGCAAGCTAAAAGGGTCGAGATTAAAGATTGAACTATTTTATTAGACTAAGAAATATCCGATAGTGTTATTGTATACGAATCCTTTGTGGTTGTGCACGCACGTGCTCAGATTTACAACTATTGTTAGATTCAGAAGCTGATTATCTAACTCATACTGGTTATTCCTATTCGCCTATAAGATGTCACTCAAACAATTTGTGACACAGTGAAACTTGATTTTTAGAATTCAGAACATCAGCATATGTGTATGTACATGCATGTGCACACATGTTCTTTCCATCTTTAATATTTTCCCACGGTGATTGATGCGGCACTAATGGTAAATAGTACAAAGACTTTAGTGATTGTTAAAGTTTACTCTTTCGGGAATTAACACAACTGGGGTCAACGAATTCATCCTAGATAGTTTTCCACGAAAGTCTTTGTTGTGATAGCCACTAGTACAGTATAGCATTTTGTTTATTTGATCTGAAGGTTCCATTAGTTTAACCTTTATTCAATGCAGGAAACACTAATGAAGTTTGTCTTTCTAAGGGTGGTCGTTTTCCACCGTATTCAAACCAAGGGAAACCTCCAAGAAGTGTGAGCAAGGGCCCCAAAGATTTAATCCTTTGTAGGATGTACCGCAAAAAGACATGTTGTGATGTCACCCAGACACACCCTGCTTTTATGGCCATTAGAAAATTGGCGTCAACAGGGGAGGCAAATGCAGATTGCTTGCTGTTGTGGGAATTTTTGGAGTGTTCTATCTGTGATCCACAAGTTGGTGTACAATCTGGACCTCCACTTATATGTGCATCTTTATGTGATAGAGTGTACGATGCCTGCGCTAATGCCTACTTCTCCATGGATGCTAAGATTCAGGTTAGTGGTAGTTGCAAGACCTTAATTAATCTATTGATTCTTTTTAGCAGATTTAATACATTCTAAAATGCAAGAAACCATACAATTAACCAACAGACTTCGTATTAGTAGTTGACGGTTCAAGCCTTCTTAGAGGCAAGCGGTTCCGTGTGCAAGTTAGTAGGGTGTGTGAGTTTATCTAGAAAAAGAAGAGGAAGCTTAGTATGCTCACATAATAAACTCGGCTACTATATGTAGATATGACTTTATTGCATTACATACTGGATATATATGTCAAATATGTAATAAACTTTCATGTCTGGCTTGTGGCTTAAAAATTTATTTTGTAAGATGGACATAAACATCTATTTTTTTTTTACTAAATACATAGACATCTATTTGTCTTTGAAGCTTTCAAATATATCTATAAAACCGTGATAAAGGATTATTTTATGTTGTTACTCGATTAACTTCTTCCAGGCAGTGGTGGATCAATGTGGAGGCAATCCAGAACCCATTAAAATAAGTAATAAATATAATATATATGTAACGTATTTGGACGTTTTATATATATGCTGCAGCAATTGAATTGGTAAGACTAATGGTGGGGGTTTAGTAATACATCAGATCCAGGATTTGATTTTCTTGTTCACCCTTTGCACCTTTCTCTTTCTTACTATTTTTCTTATGTATATTTTGTTGCATTAGGTTCACTTAAATATGTTACTAGTTGAAAATAAAATCAAATTTGTCCCTATCAAATATCATTACCTATATCCATTGCTGACATCAGTGCCTTTAAGCTAATTCCTGTTTTTCCGGTAACTGGATGCATGAAGTGAGTGCATGTTGAAGATGTATCGGAAGTTGCTATTTATTGGTTCTCGGATACATCCCATATTATAGTTTTCTTTTCAAATTATCTGAAATGTCAGGAATACATATCAACAGATCGGACATGCTCCACCATTAATGACCATGTTTTCCTGTATGTTGTATAACTGGTAACATGAGTATCTTCTTGCTAGTTACTTAGGTAGATGGGTCACATTTACTATTGGCCATTTGAACACTGAACTGGGTCTGGTCAGTTTAAGATAAAGATAACCAAAACTTAGAGGCAACTTTCAACTTTCTACTCTAAACTTCCAACTATGTCCAAATTATCTCAGTGTTAGTTTGGATGAATTTTATATATTTGTGTTTACCTCTATGAAGATGTATATAATATATTGCAACTGCTTATTTATATGTTATCTTTTTTAAAATTGTTATTGAAAGTATTTTACCAATATATATTAATAAATATAATGGAAGTTCATATGTCTTCCATTTTTTGCATCTAGACTTTTGGTTGACATGTTTAGTTCTGACTATCACATTGCAGGCCCTAGCACCTTGTGGAGTGAACGACTTTATCTGTGGTCGAGCCTCAGAATGGATATCTAATGGTACCGAGCTCTGTCATGCTGCTGGTTTTGCAGTGAAGGCATTATATGATATTCAAGACACATCTTGTTATGGTGGGAGAGGTAGTCTCGATGCCATTGCAGATGCATGGAAGTCTTCAAAGTTTTTCATTCCACAGAAAGCTGGAGTACTGGAAGATTTCAAGCAGTGGTTGAGGGAAACTACATTCAATGAAAAAGTTTCTTGGGCAGTAGCGGGTTTGGTTCTAACTGCAGGACTTCTGTTTAACAGGTTATTATACAGTAATACACTCATTTGGCAACCTATTTACAATTCCCATTTAGCTATCATGTACCTTGGCATTTCTTATATCGTTGAACTAGTGTTTATCTTAAATATATGCTTAGCCCTATAGGTGACTGCACAGATAAAAATATGCTTGGAGGTTTTTCTGAAATTTGTTGATTAAATGTAGAAGTCAAGGAAATAGATGTGCCGTCCTTTAAGGACACAAGGGCATCAGTTGTCCTTATTTTATGTGCGATGTTGCTTCATTGTGATTTTTCTATTCTTCTGCTGTCTAACTGTGGAACTTGTTAATGTTGCAGTAGAAAGAAAAGGCGTTGTCAGGAAAATATACAAGCTGTTATCCAACGGAATGCAAGGATAAAGAACCCAAGTTTGACTTCTGATCTAGCAAATGCACATGGAAGATAGATACACTGTTTTGCTTAGTTATACTCAGGTTAGTAACGGATTTGCAAGCAGCAGGCTGGTGTATTTCAGTTTTCATCCTTACTGTTTCTATGAATGACATCCTTGATGAAGGAATACCCACATGTCAAAGTTGCTTACATATTTTGGAAGTTCATCTTTTTAGTATCTCAAATTTATGCTTATGTCTTATGTTTGTTTTTATGTAGTTTTGACATGGTGCCCCTAATGTTCCTACATAGGTCCAAAATATCCAAGAAAAGAATTGAATCAGGTGGTAACAAGAGGAAGACATGAATCAGTTGTACCAGTAGAACACTTAAATTATCGAAGGTTCCTTGTTAGATTGTGGCCTTTGGTTTGTAAAATTATGATGGAGCTGCCTTTGGCTTGTTCTGAAATTAGATTTACAAGAGAGTTGTGTCTATTGAAGATATTTCCACTGTATTCTGGATAAACACTAAACCACTTTACGTAATCTGAGAAAAAAAATTCTAAGATGTAACATATTAGTTATAGATATCTCACCACCTGATGCTACAAGCTACATTCCTGGGAATCAGGTAGACTGGTGACCTCTGCGAACAACTTTAAAGAGGAAAAATCATCTTAAACCTCCTCCATGGATTCTGGTAACCATACATGAAGGCGAAATTGTGCAGATTTTGCATCAGCACCAACAAATATAACAATGGCACAGAAAGGAGATTATTGTTTATGCTCTGGCTTAGCAGTAAAATGTAGAAATTAGCTCAAGGTAAAACATTTGGATCTCTTCTGAAGGTAAAATATTCAGATAAATTAAAATAATTTTACATATTACTATATATATTGTTGTAAATAATTTCGTCCACTAGACTCTAATATCCTGGAGGGTCCATGTCCATCGATTGGCTGTAGTCATCGCAGAAATATCAATTTACCAAAAATTGATGTTAATCACGTCACTCTATCCGTGCTTCATTTTTTATTTTAGGATTTTTGCTATCCAGGGACAAATGGTTGCACAACTATCAATGGATGTGTACCAACACCTAATCCTGGCTCGTCTCTGTTGTTACCCATGAACTTTCAAATTTATCTTTAAAGTTTTAAGGGATTGAAATTTTAAAAAAAAATTAAGGAAATTGATTCAGCTAAACAGCAAGCATTTCTTTTATAACACACTCGTCCTTAGGTAGCTATCCCTGAATTACAAAGTTCATCCATCTTTGGAGTTGTCTCCAAAGCATGGGATAGTCAACACAACATAAATCAGCAACTCAAAACAGAAGTAAGATGGGTATGATACATGATTTACAAAAACATTGTAATAAAATAATACGGGCCACATAACACCTCGAATATTCTAATTACTAAAACTGGGTGCCCAATCAATGAACCTGAAATATATGAGTTACTGCACAGATGGAGGTTTGTTAATGCACAATCTTCTCTGGTGATCTCTATTACTATCAATATCACTCTAGATCCGAGCCTATATGGATAAGGCAGGATATATGCGATGTGATATAAGGCTCATCACCAAAGGAAAAAATGACGAGTTCAGGACTGTGATAGGATCTTATTCACGCATTTCTGTCATGCCGAAGACGCTCCAATTTTAGGGGGCTGTTTAACAGAAATTACAAATAAAGTAAGACACATTGCTTAATAAAAAAACTAGACAAAAAATAGCAAAAGTTAACTGCTAATTACCTTTTTAAGAGGCTTTGATGCGCCTGGTTTCTCAATCGGTTTTAAAATCTCGAAAGAACACATTAAGGATTCATCTACACTCAACAGAGCACCTGCATTGTCAAACTCACCCCCGTAGTTTGGAGCAGAAAATATTGTGACAAGTTTCCGTTTAGCAAAGAACTCGTAGCCATCTTCCACAACCTGTATTTGCTAACATTAGTCTTTGCTAATAACATTAGGTCACCGGATGAATTCAAAACCAAGTTCGAAGGAAAATTGAATGTTTCAAGACCAAGGGAATATGGTATTTGTGCTATCAAGTTTACATGTTTACCTGATGGGCACGACAAATCAAATCCAAGTCATTCTTCTCCAAAAACTCAGCAACTACGTCAGCCCCAAATGTAAATGAGACACCTCGGTCACTATCTCCCCAACCCTCAACATTCGGATCAGGGTCTGACCAGAGCAAATCACACAAGAGACCATTATCCGGAATTTCAGAGGGCCTCTGAATATCATTTATTTGATCCAAAGTTTCCAATTCTGGTGAAAGTCCTCCATGCATGCAAATTATCTTCTCATCAATAACCGCAGCAATTGGCAAACAATTAAAGCAGTCAGTGAATATCTTCCAAAGCCGGATATTAAATCTCCTTTTACATTCATCGTAAAAGCCATATATACGATTGATTTTTGCATCTTCGTGGTTTCCCCTCAACAGGAAAACTTTATCAGGATATCTTATCTTATATGCCAGTAGCAAACATATGGTTTCCAAGCTTTGCTTGCCTCGATCTACGTAATCTCCAAGAAATAGGTAATTTGCAGCAGGAGGGAACCCGCCATACTCAAAAAGTCTCAATAGGTCTTGATATTGACCATGTACATCTCCTGAAAGTCACTTCAAGTATCAGGCTCTTTAATGTCCAGAGCAGGTGTTAACAAAATAACATGAGCTAACAAGGAAGCAAGCATTGATCATAAAACCTAAAAAGTATAGACTTGTAGTTGAACAATATGTGTGCTTTTATCCTTAAGGCAGGCACAAATCTTATAAGAATTGATACTGAAAAAGGGGTCCAACATTATGTATTTCTTCTTATCATTAGAAAACATTTTACATCCTAAATATGTTCAATAATTCTAACATTTTACTATAACTTATGTTACATTGAGAAATACTTGGGAAGGAAACCTCGCCAATGACCTTAAAAACTAATTAATGCATGAAACTATAATATTATCAAGGGTTTGTTAAAGGGACGTTAAGAACACCCTCATATTTATTGCAAACATGGATATATTACCAAATTCAAGAACCGTGAGATATAATTTGTAAAAATTCCACTGCATAAAAAAACCCTCATTTTAAAATCTTATGTTTACCAATAACTGTGATACGATGAGTTATTCTTTTATCAACAAGATACCGTCCTAAAATTCGAGATTAAGGTAACAATCAGGTAAACATGTATCCAATTTTATATGAGCTCTTACATAAACAAAAGAGAGAATGAGGGACAACAGGTAACAAACAAAGTTTAATATTTCCTAAAACAATTCCCTGCACCTCATAAGAAATCCAAAGAAACCAAGATACCTCTACAAAACACCATCTGCTAGAGTCTAAATTCCCTCTCCCAAATTTTCTAATATAATCAAGAAACCGCAACACTCCCTACATCCTTAACCAATACCCAAACACAAACCAAAAAAAAACATTATGAATCAGTTCAAACCCCATAACACAAACTCACATAATTCTTATAAAAAACAGGTGCATATATACACACACCGACGAGCCTTATCGAGAATTCCCAAAATAATCATAAAACCACACAATCTTGCACCAACAAACAACACAACACCTCAAATCAACACAATAACATAAGCCCAATGACAAAAAGCATAATAAATATAAAAATTCCACAAAAAATCCATAATCATATTCAATGAGAGGAGGAGGAGGAGGGGTAGGGAGGAGAAATAGACCGCAGATTTTGATAGGAGCCCTGAGATGAAGAAGAGAAGGCTGAGAAAGAAAGATTTGACGAGCGTTGACACAAAGCTGTCTGATTTCTCCTTCTGATAGCTGTACTTGTTTGCTTCCTCCTTTTCCTTCTAATAATCTCCTTATTATATCATCCAACACACTTGAATCCATCATTCCTTCCATTGTCATCATCATGCAGCATATAATCCTACTTATATTTATATTGTCAACAACACCACAAAATCACGATTCTTGATTTTGATCCAATCTGGGATTTCAAGATATGGGTCTGCTCACAAAAGATGAGGATTTTAATGGGGTTTGCTTAGATTTTGATGATATGGCTATGCTAAAGGTTGATTTGGGTTTGTAAGATGCGTGCTTTGCGAGTTTTCTTTTTTTGTACAAAATCATACAATATCATTTCTTCATGGATTTTTGTAATATCACATTTATTTACGGTTGATTGCAAAAACAGGGGGAATTATTGCCGCGTTTAATTCTACTTGCTTTACTTGAATACACACCCAGTATAAAATGTCTGCCATTATTTTATTTACAATGTATACAACTTTTTTGACACGTAACTGAATTATATCAAAATAACTTTTCAAGAATTTAAATTTTTTATTTGATTCAAAAATATTTATCATCTAATCGAAAAATATTTAAAAAATTTTAAAAATTCAAATGATAAAATATTAATATTTGAAAATTAAACACCACTATATTGGGTTGGTTCGCTGATATTTACAAAAAATATTTAAAGACGTACACATAAAAATAATAAAACATAGAAACCATAATTATAAAATGAGTAGTATCTCGAATATGTTTTCTATTATAAGAATATATGGTCAAATTTAATGTAACTGGCATTTAACTTTTTAATATTATCAAATATTAAATTATTTGATTTTTATAAATATCACGATTTTTGGATTTTGTATAAATGCGTAACAAAAGTTTGTTAATGCTGTCAACTTTTCCTAGAAAAAAACGAGAGAGGAAAGAGTAAAACTACCAAATCAAAACATAATCTAGGGGGTAACCTCCTACACACCATATTATATGACTCGGCGTTCATGTTTATATTTGACCTTGCTAGGTGGCTGACCAAAGGTAAATCTTGTTTAAAATTGTTGGGTTTTGATTATAAAATTTATGAATGGGCTTATATTAGTTGGTACAGGTTACACCCCGTTAAGGGCGGATTTGGGATACTTTAAATATAAAAAAAACTTGTAAGAGCAAGTCCCGCAATATTGTTAAAGTGGTTGTTATTGTTATAATATAATATTTATACAAAAAAAATCAACTTCATTCAGATGTTATAATTGTAGTAAAATAGTAAAAGAGCTGAGTTCATATGAAGTATACCTTTTTGTCGGAGTCCTCGAAGTCCATTTACGTTTTGCAAATAAAATATCTTGTAAAATATGTTATTTTGCAAAACATGTTACACAAATAGCATAATTTCAACAAAATCACGCAAATCTCTTTTTTTTCGTAGGTAACCCGCAGCCGCTACCCTTCGGTTGCGCACTAGGTAAACCCTACGTAGCGACAGGCTCTGACTCACGAGGCATAATTATAAATTCTTCTCCCGTGGGATTCGAACCTGTGAACAAGAGGATAGTTATCCCCTCTTTTAACCAGTTGAGCCAACCCTTGCGGGCACAAATCTCATATATTTACAGTACAATATGTATATTCTGCAATACGTTCTGCAACATGAACATTTATGTTCTGCAAACTAAACATATTTTGTAGAATAATATATTTTTACAATGTTCTGCTTGTAAAATGTATGTAATCTACAAGATTTTTAATAAAATAGCGATGTTTGTCGAAAAATAATATATTTTGTAATATTTTAAGTTATATTTTACTTGCATAACATATATGGACTCCGAGGATTCCAATTAAAAGGTGGACTCCATAGAACTTTATTAATAATAAAATATTATATTTTATTAATATATATACATGGTGTTATAATTGTCACATGCTTGTAAGTAGCAAAATGTATTAATAAATAATAGTGATAAGTATAGTTGCGTACTTCGTAATTATCTAATTTGAAATAAGGTTTTATTTTGTGCCTGTTTGGCCGCACGTTCAAACCAACTTATTTGAATAAATACATGTTCCCGACCTAGGAGTGTTTGGGTAGAAAAACAAATGAGACTTGTTTCCTTCTTTTTGGTGATAAGCAGAAAGTACACGCAGCACAGGTACATTCACGTTTCATTCAACTCTTCTTGGCGGTTAAATGAACCAGCCATTTAACATCTCATTATCAAATTATGACTAGAACATTTAATTACCTATAATATTAAATATTTATTTATAGTTAAATTTATGATAGTTTGATTAAATATTATTTCATAGTAGTTAGCATTAATGAATATTCTTGGCTTTAAATTTTGTGTACTTCAGTTTATATATATATATATATATATTAAAATTAGAGATTAATACTCCTAAGTACGTACTGACGTGAGTATAAATAGTTGTTTTTAATGTAAATGCACGAGGTTATTATTATAATTACAGAGTTTATTTAAAAAATTAGAACTCTGCCATTAAAAATACACTATGTATTGAATTACCAAAAAAAAAAATACACTATATACTCAGGTAAGCCTCCTAAGTACGTACTTAGAGACATTTTTCTTTTAAAAGTATTATATAAGAATTTTGATTTTTTATTCATGTTTTTAATTATTATATTATTTTTTAATTTTTTAAAATAATTATAACTTATAAGTTATGATTTACCAAACAGTTCAACAACTTATAACTAACTTATACGTGAAATTATCTAAACGCATAAATAACTTATAAGTTACGATATTCATATAACTTATGTGACACTTTTTCAACTTTAAGTCATAAGTTACATTTTTTAATAAACCCCAAACGGGCCATTTAATATGTGTTACAAAAATGGAGTTTTAGATTATAAGTTTTATTATGTTCTTGATGTTAATTTCAAAATCTAATGATTAAAAGTTATTCCTTGATATTGATATGAGATATTAAACTTTCATGTATGAGTTTAAAATTTTTTCTTAATGAAATCTATAAAGAAATAGAGTGACCCAAAAATAAACCCGTGTGGGCTCGACCCAAAACGGACAATATCATACTAATGTGGAGTTATGCCTGCTCAGCAAGCCCAACAAGTGGTATCAGAGCTTCAGATATAACGGTCCAGAACAATCTCAGACGGACTTCCAGAATGGGCCTAGTAGGAGGCAGATGGGTTACTCAGTATGCGCTTAAGGAAAAGGCATGTGGGTCTTCCAGTATGGGCCTAGGGGGAGCATATAGCCAGATAGATTTCCAGTATGGGTCAAGAGGGAGTCAGATCACATTGAAGGAGGCAGATTCGACTGGTGTCGAGCCCGATGTGTGAAGGGGGAGATTATTAGGAGTTGTCCCACATCGTTTGTGGGAGGGGCAGTTTGCTAGAATATAAGCAGCCAGATAACTCCATTAGTATGAGGCGTTTTGAGAGTGACCCAAAAACAAAACCGTGCGGGCTTTACCCAAAGCGGACAATATCATACTAATGTGGAGTTAAGTCTGCTCAGCAAGCCCAACAATTATCTCTTCAAGAGCCGTCAGAGTTTCGAGTAAAGCCTGCCGACTCAGCTATTAATCTATTTTGTTTGTTTGTACCTGTTGATGGCTTCAACTTCTTTTTTTCTTTATCACTCTGCTAAAGCTATGGTTGTCGGTACAATCTCTGAAATTTCTTTGTTCTTACAATTACTGATTTGTATGCTTTTTACTTTCATGTTTTGTTTCGTTAATTGTTTGTTTGGCCCTACCTTATTAAATATGTTGTATAACTGCATCTATATTGTTGTAATAGTTAATATTTCCGACAATATATTTGGTACTATTTTGCATATAACATTGGATGTTGAGTATTTCAGCATCAAAAATTACTTTTTTTTTGTTTTTAATTATAGTAATAATTGCGTCTATTTTAGCAACATTATTGAAATTGCTATAATATAAATTTGAAAATTATTATATAAGTGATAAGTAAATTATAAGTTATTTTACTGTTGGATAGTTATACTTAATTATAAGTTAAAATGTGTTAAGTAAATTGTAAATTATAAGTGAAATATTTTTAAGAAAATAAAATTTTAAAAAAATATTTCAATATTATAAATAGAAAATAGAAAAGATACAATTAAAATACATAATTGTCGAAATATTATGCAAAGGAGCAAAACACATTGTTTAGTTATTCAGATTTGATCTTAGCAATACAAGAATAATATAAATGAAAGGTAGAAGGCTGAGAAAGTACCATAAAATTAAAATTAGCGTAGTTACCCATTTGGTGCAGATTTGTTTATCTTACACTGTTGTACAGACCGGGGCGGTTTCAACGTGAATAAAGGGGTACAACCCACCCCCCCCCCCCCCCATTATTTTTAACAAAAAATAGTAACATTTTTATTATGCACTCCAAATTTCAATTTAATCTAAATTATTAATAATAATTTTGATAAAAGCAAAGGTTATTTAAAAAGATAGATACATTATAATCTAGTATTTATTATAGTTATTTAATAAATAGTAAAATATTTCAGAAATAGATATAAGTATGGGTATTTAAAAATTACATTTTTTTTACTATATGCTACTCCCTACCGTCTCATAATAAAAGTCTTTTCGAATTTATACGCGTGCTTTAAGGTGTATAAAAATCATAACTCTACATATTTTTTTATAAAATTTCATTTTTTGAATTAAAATTTAACATTTATACTTTTATTTAGAAAAAAGAAATTTGAAAAATGACTTGTGGATCTATCATTTTTATTCATCTTAAAATACGCATAAAAAGTCAAAATGACTTGTAATTTGGAACGGATGGAGTACATAGTTACTACCAGTGTAGTTATTGATATGCTTTATGGAAGAGATTTAATTTCTAATATAAGGAATAATGATATTCGCTGCATTCGTTTCCTTCCGTTGTTTTCTTTCAATTGTTATCGTTTGTGGAAAAATGTCCAAACATTCTAAAGTATAGTTTTATTATTTTTTTAATTTTTTTAATAAAATTAAATATTTAAATTTTATTTTTATTTTTTCTTAATAAAAAATAAAATATTTAAATTTTTATTCAGAAAAAGAATTTTTTTAGAAAAAGTTACGTATATAACTATACTACATATTCATCTTAGAAAGATGCCTGCACGGCACAATCTTAGAAATGATAACTGATATGAATGGAAAGTAACCTGTAAAAATACAATTAATGTCGAATTAATTGTGTCATAAAGTTGACTTGTCAAAACCCGTGATGCCACGACCCAAAGTAGGTCGTCACGGCAATGGTCCGATAATAGTCTTCATAGTCCGAGTTGACCATAACAGACATGACCCAAGATGGGTCGTATCGCCCACGACCCAAAATTAACTACATGATAACGGCGTATCCAACATGGAAACAAACTCTTCTTAGGAAGGATCCCGGATCCACCATCTAGAGGAGTCCCACTTACCATCTAAATAGGAGAGTAGTCCGCCAAGTCTCCCTACCCTAGTCTAACCCTAATATCAATATCTATATAAAGGGATTTACCTCTCAAACTAGAACTATATTTTTTACTTGATTCTCTACAACACAGAGATACGTAGCCATCTTGTGAGGACAACTACTCCCCACTGCGAGAACAACCATTAAAACTCGAAATTCAACTATCCTAGTATTAATTACAATCACAACCCTAGTTTTTATTCCATAACATTTGGCGTCATTTGTGGGAAGACAACAACAACCATGGTGAGCACGCGGAACAGAAGTAACAACGGATACGATGACATAGTTCCATCGCAGACGATCTCATCTACGGTGGAGATACCCCTACACTCGACCTATGCCACCATCGAAGGAGGAAACTCTATAGGGGCATCTGAGACTCAAGCTCAAAGGACAACGAATCCCCCGATCTAAGATCCGCCCCAAGGGATGAATCCCCCAACTCTTCAAGGGACGAATCCCCAATTTCAGCAACTACAGGCAACGATAAACCATCAAACTGTTGGGTGTGGGTACTCAACGATCGTGATTCCAGGGAATACCAACCCACCTACGTGATGCCTCAATACCCAAAGGTTGGAGGAAGTGGTCTCTCTAATCGAGGCGAAGGATAAGGGCGGATGCCCCAATACATTCGTGGCTTGGTTCCCATCCCTGAAAATCAAGAATTCTCTGGACCTTACTCTACTAGAGACTCCGAATCATCAGAAGAGGTAACCACTCCAAGAAGGAGAAGCCTTGGCAAGGATCCTGTGCCAAGTGGCTGTCAACAGCCCAAAAGCACCCAAGTGACGATTCCCCAAGATGTACAAGAGAGATTAAGGCTCATGAAGCTGAGATCCAAAGGTTGAAGCATGATCAAGAGATGCATCAGATGCCAAGACCTCAACATAAAGCGAGACCAATGGATCTTCCTCCCGTCATAAATCTGGAAGGTCCAATACCAAGGCTAAAGGTTGCAACCCCTAGGGATAATCCAAGTAATTTGATGCCTCTAGAAGATCCTGATAATCCAAATCCACCATTCATTGAAGAGGTAATGGATGCCCACATCTCAAAAAAGTTTAAGATGCCCACCATCAAGGCGTATGATGGTACTAGCGATCCCGTAAATCATGTCAGGACGTTCTCCAATGCCCTATTACTATAGCCCGTGAACGACGCTATTAATTGTCGGGACTTTCCCCAAACTCTATCTGGCATGGCCCAGAGGTGGTACAACCCTCTACCCCTAACTCGATTGGAATTTTCAGAGATTTGAGCCAAGTTTTCATTAAACAATTCATCAGTGGAAAAGTACACGAAAAAAGATCGGCTTACCGCATGAGTATTGTATAGAAAGCAAAGGAATCCCTTAGAGATTACCTGAATAGATTCAAAAAGAAGGCCTTGAAGGTCCTAGATCTTGACGATAAAGTGGCTATGATTGCTCTACGGCACAAGACTAAGGACAAATTCTTCAAAATATCTCTAGCTAAACGTCCACCAGAAAATATGCTATAGCTCTAGAGTAGGGCCGAAAAATATATCCAAGTTGAGAAAAGTATGAAGAAGACAGTAGTAAGCAATGAACCCAATGGTGGCAATAAATGAAAAACGGACCAAGAGTACGATGCCATGGACAAGTATCCTTGAGCTGGAAAGAACTCTGGTCCCCCTTCCAAGAAGAATCAAGGACCAAGGTTCACTGAATACGCAAGGATGAATGCGCAAAAGAGCCAAATACTGATGAAAATTGAGAAAGACAAGGATTTTAGATGGACGAAGCCACTAAGCGGAGACCCCGATAAGAAAGACAAGAACCAATTTTGTAGGTTCCATAAGGATGTTGGTCATGACACAACGACTATAGGAAACTCAATGACGAGATCGAGTATCTTATCTGAAGAGAAAAGTTTGGAAGGTTCACCAAGGGTGAAAATGGTGGAGGCTAGAAAAGAGATTATGATCAAAGAGGTAAGGACCGAGGTTTAAACCCACATCCCAGAGGGCCAATGATCAATATGATCTCCGAAGGGCCAACGGCCGCTGGGACAACAAAGAACTCTCAAAAGTCTTATATTAGAGAGGTGACGAGTATAATCAGAGATGCACCCAAGTATGATAAAACGGAAATGACGCTTGAATTCGGTGACCCCGACCTTGAGGGTTTGGAATTTCCTCAAGACGATCCTCTGGTTATCACACCAATAATTGGAAATTATTCTGTAAAGAGAGTACTTGTAGAAAATGGAGCTCCCGTAGACATTTAGTTCCACGACATGTTTATGAGGATGGGGTACAATGACACCCAACTGACCCCTCGGACGCCGCCATTTACGGGTTCAATAGAATGGAGTGCCAGGTCGAAGGAGAAATACAACTTCTCATGACTATTAAGGAAGATCCAAGAGAGGCCACACAAATATTAAACTTTGAGGTTGTCAAAGCAGCCTCTACCTACAACATAATTATGGGGAGAACCGGGATTCATGCATTTAAGGTCGTGCCTTCGACCTACCATATGGTACTCAAGTTCCTAACACGAAACGGTCATGGAGAAGAGAAAGGAGATCAGAAAATGGTCCGATATTGCTATGTAGTTGCATTTAGGCCAGGTGGAACTGAGGGCAGGTCATCCCAATATAAGACATGGATGTTCGTGAGAACGATGAACTTCGGGGGAAGCCAGCTGATGACTTGGTCCCAATTTCCTTAGACCCGTTAGACCTTGATAAGGTCACCTATATTGGAGAATCCTTGGGGAAACCCCTGAGGGACCAATTGACAACATTCCTACAAGAGAAAAATGATGTGCTTGATTGAACAGTGGCTGACATGCCTATAAATCACAGGTTGAATGACGATCTGACTCAGAAGGTCGTACAACTGAAGAAGAGAACTTATGCCCTTGACAGGTTGGAAGCCATTAAGTAGGAGGTTGAGGAGCTCCTTGAAGTTGGATTTATCGAGAAAGTACAATTCCCAGACAGGATGGCTAACCCTGTGATGATCAAGAAAGCCAATGAGAAGTGGAGAATGTGCATCGATTTCATTAACCTCAACGATGCATGTCTTAAGGACTGCTAACCTCAACCAAGTATTGACACCCTAATCGATGCTACTGCTGGGCACAAAATGTTAAGATTCACGGAAGGCTTCAGCGGTTATAATCAGATTAAAATGCACAAAGATGACACCCATAAGGTATCTTTCATAACCGACTTAAGTGTCTTTTGATATTTTGTTATGGCTTTTAGACTAAGGAATGCAGGAGCCACATATCAAAGTCTGGTGAAAAATATATTCACCTATCTAATTGGAAAAACCTCGGAGGTTTATGTTGACGCCATGTTAGTGAAAAGCCTAGCCAAGGCCGACCATATTAATCACCTCAGAGAGGCATTCAAAATGCTGAGGCACTACAAGATGATGCCGGCCATGTTCATCTCTGAGTCAGGAGGCAAATGCCTACCTTTATTCAGACCTTGAATAAGGTGAAGAATTTTGAGTGGACATCTGAAAGCCAAGATTTCTTTGAACAGCTGAAGAAGTACATGACTAAAGCCCAGTTGTTGGCCACATCGAGTCTGAGGGATATTTTTTACTTATACCACGCGGTCACTAAGCAAGTCGTGAGTGCCATCTTGGTAAGGGAAGAATAAAAGGTTCAAAAACCTATATACTATATGAGCAAGGTGCTCTACGGAGTGGAGTTGAACTACTCCACCACTGAGAAGTTTGCACATGCCGTAATAATAGACTTGAGGAAGTTGTGCCCATACTTTCAGGGCAACAAAATTGAAGTCATGACGGACCAACCTTTGAGGAACATCAGCCATAGACCGAAAGCAGTGGAAGGCTCGTCAAGTGGGCAATTGAGTTGGATGAATTTGACATTAAGTACAAGACTCGAACAGCCATCAAAGCTCATGCATTAACAGACTTCATGGTCGAATGTACCATTAATGACCAAGAAGTCGAGGGGCAAGAGTAACTCCAAGAAGAGAGGAATACTTGACTCTGAAAGAGTATTGGGCTCTTCATTTTGACAGAGTGTCCAAAATAAAATCTAGTGGTGCAATCCTAGTCTTGCAAAACCCTGAAGGGCTTTTGATTGAGTATTCTTTGAAGTTGGACTTCCAAACTACGAAAAATGAAGCAGAATACGAAGCTTTGATAGCCGGCTTAGGCTTGGCTAGAGCCGTGAGGGCCAAAAATCTTAAATTTTGTGGAGACTCAAGACTTGTTGTTGCTCAAGTCAATGGAGAGTTTAGAGCTAAAGATGATGTCATGGCCAAGTATCTAAGGGTCGTGAAAGAAATATTGACTCAGTTTGATGAATGGTATGTAGAACATGTTCCGAGAGAAGAGAACACTACGACTGATGCCCTTTCCAAGTTCGCCTCATCTGAAATCGAACACTATCCAAGAACTATCTACTTCCAAGTCCCGAGGACCCCGATAATCCATATCAAAAAATTGATAGCACCATTTAGCTTAACTAGCTACTGGATTGATCCCATCAAGAACCACCTTGAGACAGGTTGGTTCCCCGATGATGCTCAAGAGGCATGCAAGCTATCAGTAAGAGCATTGAGGTACTCTCTAATTGAAGGCCTTCTGTACAAAAGTTCTTTTGTGATCCCATATTTAAAGTGCTTAAGACCTGATGAGGCAGATGTGGCACTGAAGGAAACCCATGAAGGGATTTGTGGGTAGCACTTAGGGAGAAGGACCCTCACTCACAAAATAACTTGATTGGGGTTTTACTGGCTAAAAATGTTAGACAATGCAAAGGTTTATGTGAAGAAGTGTGATAGAAGCTAGAGGCACGCTCATGTAGTTCGACAGTCCCCAAAGAGGCTCACGTTCATTAGATCTCCCACTACTTAACTTAGTGGATTGAAGCCAAGACACTGGCTAAGATAACCACCAAGAAGATTTCCCAATTTTTATGGGAGAATGTGATATGTAGATTTGAAATCCCACGCATCCTTGTTACGGATAATAGGCGACAGTTTGACAATGAAGAATGTAAGGAGTATTGTAATGACAACAACATAGAACTCTGATTTACCTCGGTTGCTCATCCTCGAGCAAATGGGCAAGCACAAGTTGCTAATCGGATCATTCTTGATGGACTGAAGAGCGAATGCTCAAGAAACACTTGGGTGGACGAATTGCTACCTATACTTTGGGTATATCATACTACTTGCAGAGTTACAACTGAAGCTACCTTATTCATGTTGGATTATGGAGCCGAGGAAGTAGTGCCCCTTTAAATCACCCACGGATCACCGATGGTTGAAGCATATGAACCAGAAACTAATGAAGAAGGCAATAGGCTCTCCCTCGACCTCATTGACGAGGTTTGAGATGAAGCCAATGTCCGTAATGCAGAGCATCAGCCTAGAGCCTCCCTTTATTACAATAGGAGGGTTAAAGAAAGGTTTTTCCATAAAGGAGACTTGGTCTTGAGGAAGATTGAGGCATCATGAGTTGGTGAGAAAGGGACACTAGCCCCAAATTGGGAAGGACCTTACAAGGTAGGGGTGAGCAAAAAACCGAATTGAAACCGAAACCGAACCCAAACCGGCCAAAACCGAACCGAAAAAACCGAAATCGAAACCAAACCGGCGGTTGCGGTTTTTAATTTTTAAAAACCGAGACTTTCGGTTCCGGTTCCGGTTATAGGTTAAAACCGAACCGACTAAAACCGAACCGAACCGATTATTAAAATAAATAAATAAATATATAATTTATATAATTTATATGTATTCTTAAAATTAATACTTGTTGTTTATTATTATTATTATTATTATTATTATTATTATTGTTGTAAGTTGCAAGCTAGTGAGTGATGCAGTGTCGGTACCTAGAGGTATTTAAAAAGTGATTATACTGTAACATAATATTATAATACTATATACGAAAATTACAATTTACAAGAGAAGAGGCAGAAAGACTATACACGCATAAGAGATAAAATTAAAATAAACCACATATGACCATGATTTATATTGACGTTTAAGTTAAACTATTTATCAAATCAATGCAATATCCCAGTAAAGCGAGAATGATAATGAGAATTATTAATAGACAAAACTGCATATTCCAGTGACTAAGAGCACTACAGCATATTTACCAGCTTCATTCATGTTATTGGAAGGTTCTTTCCGCTTCCCTTTCCCGTGATGAGGTTTGTTTTTTATTTTCATCCGGTTTTAAAACCGAAACCGAACCGTTACAAACCGAACCGGGGTTTTGAAACCAAAACCGAAACCGAACCCGAACCGGTGGTTGCGGTTTTCGATTTTAGAAACCGGGGATCTATGGTTCCGGTTCCGGTTTTACCCTAAAACCAGACCGAACCAGCCCATGCTCTACCCTATTACAAGGTCAAGAAGACACTAGAACGAGGATCCTGCAAGCTAGAAACCTTGAGCAGTGATGATGTGCCTCGAACTTGAAATGCTTCAAACCAGAAAGTTTATTATATCTAGCATCATAAGATGACATTAAGTCAAATAAAGTCTATGTTTTATACTCCAACCGACCAAAGAAGGCTGATGAACCTCCAATGAAGGCCATAGGCTGACCGCCGACCTAAGAAGGCCGACCACCCTCCACCTGAACACTAAATTTGAAGTATCAAACTCACACTAAAGAAAATATGCCTGTGAAGCCAACTTTATCAAGATTTCTTTAAGTCATGAAGACCCGATCGTGAAATTGCTCCATCACTCTTAAGTATTAAGGACATGAATAAAGTGCGATCTGTCTTGTACACAGTTAAATCCAATCTTGAAAAACTGAACCCAATCTCCTAAACATCCGACTTTTGATAAAGGAGAATTATTGATGGTGAAGATACTCCTAAAAATAGAAGAGCACAAAGGGATGTCCAAACTGATGACAGCCAAACATAAAACTGGTGATCATCCTCCAAGCATTTGTATACAGTTGACGAGGGTGAACCTTGAGCTCAACTAACAAATAAAAGGATGGACCGGGAACCTCAACCTAGCCTCAAAGGCTCCTTTAAAAACACATAGCTTCACTTGATCCCAGTTACAACTTCTGTCGATATATCTCGACTCACAAACTTTAAATACAACTTAGAAAGCTATATTTTTCCTTGAGTTCCCTCACATCTGACTCACTCATTTTACATGAATGATAGAAGGAGTCGGATCAGTATTGTTCTGGAAGGCATCTGCCCCCTTGTTCAACGAATTCTTCAGAATATCAAAGAAAATATTATGAAACAAAAGCGGGACAAGAACGCTACCTTTGTATCCTTCTAGAAAGATACAGGGGGATTACAATTGTCTTAGTGATGGTACTACTTTGCTTCTTAGGAGACATAAATGTGCATTCACTCAACATACCTTCCTTATTTGATGCATCTTGTGCAGTTTCTCCCTCTATACTCATAGGATCCTTATACTCTAGGGATTTGGTTTGGAGATTTTGAGACTCTATAATTGGATCTAGAGGATGGTTATAAATTTGAGAGAAAATAAATTCATGGCCTCTTAACATAACTTGATCCTGTAGGATCTATGTGTAAAATCATCCAAGTGTAGTGAATCAATATCAATTAAATCAAGGACATTGTCAAATATACCACTGTTGGTAGATACATTCATACTTGAGAAGTCTGGCCTGTAGACATTTTCTGATGATTGTTCTGGCACTGATTCTCCTTGTTGTTCAGTGGTGACTAGTTCCTGATCAACTTCCATTTCATCAACTTTAGGATGAGGTGCACTTTGTTGTTCTTCTGCTTCCTCCATGTGTGGAACATTCACTTTTTTGAGCAAGACTAGCAAAGTACTTGATGTGATATGTCAGTGTTACTTGTGCCTTTTTCTTGTTATTAGTGACATAAGATTTACTCTTGATCAACTTAGTAACAATAGTGTCTAACAGTACATAGGGTTCTTCCAGGTTATCACTTCACCCTAAAGCCTTATGTTCTTCCGTGAGTTTACAATCTAACACCATCTGAAGGAACTTGGGATACAAGTTGTAGTTCTGGCGTAGATACTGATTTTCCAAGATCTCTTCCATGAACATACGTCCAAAGTTTATTTAAAGATTATCAGCGACAGCTAATCCAATGACTTGGTTGAGCTTTGTAATCCCGTAGAAGCCATTGGTCTTTGGGGCCAGACATAATATTGAAAATTACATGTTATTCCTTTGGTAAATGACTCTTGTATATTTTGCGAGGGAGGTTATCATTTTCCATAGTGCAGTTAATAGCATGAGAAAAGCTCTGGAGTTCCCATCTTCTTGGTAAATCATCAAAATTATCATAAGAAAGTTGAAGATGCTTAATTAAGTCATCCTCGGTGATTCTAATTGTTTTATCACCAATTGAGAAAGAAAATCCAAGCTGATTGTGTTGTGCAAGACATGCTTATATCATAACAAGACTAAGTCAAATTGACAGCCTAATAATTAGTTGCATGATAATCTAAATTTGTATTTTGTACTGTATTACTTGAGTCTATAAAAATATCAAAGATTAGACTGTAGTATTTTTCTGTAAACAGTCTTAAGCCTAAGAATAAACTCTGGCAGAAGATCAAGAAGATCATGCCTCAGAGAAATTGTTAAGAAGCTTGAAGTTGAATAAATTTGTTTTAGGAAAAATGTTCTAAGTCAAGATATCTACAAGTCACGGATCAAGATATAGAGAAGTCATTCGAGAACTCCAGAATGACTTAGCGAGAAGTCCAAAATAGCTTATAGAGAAGTCTCAGAGATATCGGCAAACCAAATGAAGACATGAAGATTGGAGATATCGACAAGTCAAATTATCACTAGATATCTCAGAGATATCTACAAGTCAAAATATATATAGAGATCTCTGAGATATCGACAAGTCATTACTGCATTAGAGAACTCAGAGACATCGATAAGTAAAAATGAAGATGTGAAGATTGGAGATCTCAACAAGTCAATTTTCTCATTAGAGATCTCAGAGATATCGACATGTCATTTCTACATGCAGAAGTTTGGAGACCTCGACAAGCCAAGTTCACTTATAGAGAACTCAGAGATCTCAACAAGTCAAAACCCATATAGAGAACCAAGAGATCTCGATAAGCCATTATACTTATCGAGATGTCAGTTCTCTATAGATCAAACTGGAGATCTCGATATGAACCTCAAAGTACAGAATGCAGACAAGTTGAATATTCAAGATTATCAATCAACAAATGATCTAATCACTTAGATTGAAAAGCCTATAAAAGCAGCTTGAAGAGTACAAGATCAAAGGCCAAGATGAACTGACAAAGGAAAGTCATAGATCCATAGGATTTTCAAAGATATACTAAGCCAAAAATGGAAAGCTTTGGAGATAACTAAAAGTAGGGTTTAGTACATCTTATTGCATGCTGTGTAAACCTGTGTTTACTAATCTATAAAGTAAACACTGTCCTTTGCTTTTAGATAGTATGAAACAGATCTAGAATTTCTTGTAACTCTCTCAAGGAAGAAGCTGAGTTCTTTACTTACAAAGAACCCATGATTTGTAGCAAACTACTAGCTTGATTTTAATACAAAATTAAGTGAGTTTTGAAATATTGTGTGCACTATTTAATTTAGTTAACATAATATTACTGCATTTCTAATCTACTTTGTTCACTAAGTAACAAACATTCGAAAAGTCTTAAAAACATCCAAAACACATTCACCCCCCTCCCGTGTTGTATTCATTACCTAACAAGTGGTATCAGAGCAAAATCTGAAAGCAAACGGATTAAAGATCTTGGAAGAATGAATACACAGAAGATTAGCAGTATCAAGATTCCTGCCTTTGAAAGATCTAACTACATATTATGGAAAAAGAAGATGTTGTTGTTTATAAAAATGGCCAACCCATTATATGTTCAGATTCCCAAGAATGATTCTTTCACCCCCATGGAAAGAGTTGAGGAATCTACAGATGGAGACATGGTCATTCCAGCTCATTTTCCCCCTAAAGATCCCTCAAAGTATACTGAACCTGAAAGGAGAAAGTCTCTCTGGATAGTGGCTTGCAACTGATTGTAATAGAGTCACTTGACAATTTAATGTACAATAACATTATCAACTGTGACACAGCTAAACAGATCTGGGAGAATACAAAAATTCTATGTGAGGGAACAGAGGAAGTTAGGTCAAACCAAAGGAGAATTTTGGTATCTCAGTATGAGGGTTTTATGGCTAATCCAAGGGAGAGTATAACTGATGTTTTTGAAAGATTAAATAAGTTAATTAATGACTTGCAGCTTCATGAAAAATACTATGAAGTTGAGGAGGTTAACTTGAAGTCTTTTACTTCTTCCTGACCATTTAGAACATAAGATCTCAGCTATAAGATTAGGGAGAGACTTGAGCAGGATGACACTGGAGGTCTTATATGGTATTTTAAAAACCTATGAACTGGAAATGATTCAAAGAAAATCTTTAAGAGCTGGTCAAGGGCACATTGTTGATGGATCAAGTGCTCTAGTTGTTAATGACAACCAGTCATCTGATGATGAACAAGAAATCCAGACTCCAGTTGTTTCAAGTTATGAGCAAAAGAACAAGGAACCACAGAAGAAAGTTATTCTTGAACTTGAAGAGATTGAATTTTATACCTTAGATGAAGTGGATGAATTAGATCAGTCCATGGATTACTTAGCAAGGAAATTCTCTAACGTTAGAGTAAAGAAGCCAAAGTTCTTCAATAATAAGGGTCAAACATCCAAAAAGGACAATAGCTGGAAAGGAAAAGCACAGTACAACTCTGGTGGCAAAAGTGGCTACAAAACTAGATCTGTTGACATATCAAAAATAAGATGTTTCAATTTTAATGAATTGGGTCATTTTTCCATAGAATGTAGAAAGCCTAAAAAGGTGAAAAAGGAAAAGGTTTATCTTGAATTGGAGGCAAAATATGAGGCTCTTCTAAGATTTACAACAGAGCAAAACTTATATTGCAGAAGGAAAGAGTTGGGATGATTCCGACAATGATGAAGATGAAGGTGAAGAGTTTGAAAACTATGCACTCATGGCCTTGGAGCAAGGAGAGTCATCCTCATCAACAACAAAGGTACCAACTTTTACCACTATTGATTTGAATGCTAGTCAATATAAGGAGACTATTGAAAGGATGAGCATGGAAATGTTCCATATTCATACTAGCATGATAGCAGCTACTGAGGAGGTCAGTAGGTTATCAAAAGCTAATGAGAAGCTTGAGATTGAGAAACAAGATCTATAACTATAGCTTGTTGAGCTTGAAACTATCAAGCAAGAAAATGATTATCTAAAGAACAAGCTAAAGTGTGCTACTGAGATAGAAGCTGTTTTGAGGGAGAAGCTAGAGAAGAATGAAGTGAAACTGAAATCATTCAGAAGTGCATCTCAGTTAGTTGGTCAGTACCATGAGAAGAACAAGCCATGTGCTAAAATAGCTGTTGACTTAGATTATGATGCATTGAACAACAACAGGAAAATGGAAGCTGATAAGGGAAAAGAAACTGTAAGTGAAGATGTCCCAGCTATGCTGAGAAAGGTTGGTTCACCTATGTTCAAAGCATGTGAAGTAAATTTTAGTGAAGAAGAGTTGATCATAAAGCAAGGAAATTGCTGATGAGGACAATGAAAAGAAATGTACAAACACAACTCCAACTTCTAAAGCTGAGAAGAAGCCCATGGTTGATCAAACCCCAAGAAGCCAATCAAGGAGGTTAAAACTGAGAATGCAGGAAAGAAGAAGAAAAACTGAAATGGAAAGATTGGGATAAACAAAAGCAATAACTTTGCATTTGTTGCAGATGCTCCTAGAAAATAGTGTCAGAAATGTGGCTCTACAAATCACCTAACTTACCTTTGTAAAAAGGCTATTAGTGAGTCAAGATTAGGAGCATGCAAATATAATAAAGCAAAGACTGAAGATCCCTATTCCTTCTGTGATAAGTTTGATTGCATTCCTTGTAACATGAAAGTAATGACAAGTTGCCACAAGGTGAGAGTATACCTCAAAGAAATCAATATTGGGTCTACAGCCAAAAAGGAACATGCAAATCAAGCAATGAACACCATTCTTTCTGAATCAACTCATTCTAATTCTGCACATTCTGTTAACAAGAAGAAAGTACCCAACACTGCTTGGGTAGCTAAAAACACTTAATCCTCATTGTGTGCAGGGAAAAATGAAAAAAGTCATATAGATCATAGACAGTGGATGCTCACGACATATGACAGGTAATATGGCTCTTCTATCACAATTTGAGGAGATGGTTGGCCCATTAGTGACTTTTGGAGACAACAACGAAGGTTTCATGATGGGATATGGCAAATTGATTTCTGGAAATATTGTCATTGAAGATGTAGCATTGGTTGCTGGTTTAGAAGTAAATCTCCGAAGTGTCAGTCAATTCACTGATAGAGGATTCAATGTTAAATTTGACAAAGCCGAATGCATACTCATCAGCAAAAAGACTAATGAATTTTCTCTGAAAGGAGTAAGAAAGGGAATCCTATTTATTGCAGATCTACTCTCAGCAAACAAGGAAGGAATATGTTGCTTCTATACCAAGACATCCATAGAGCAAAGCAAGCTACGGCATAAAAAGCTCTCTCACATTAGTGGAGGCTGCTAGACAATGCTGCAAGATGCCAAACTGCCAACAAGTATTTGGGAAGAAGATGTCAATACTGCATGCTATACTCAAAACATATATCTCATTAACAAGAATCTTGGCAAATCACCTTACTCAATCTTTTCTAAAACAAATCCTACTGTGAAGCATCTTCATGTGTTTGGAAGCAAGTGTTATGTTTTAAAAGACAACTCTGAATATATGGGAAAATTTGACTCTAAAGTTTTTGAAGCAATTTTTCTAGGATATTCGTTGGAGAGAACTGCCTACAAAGTCTATGTTCTTGAACAAAAGAAAATTATGGAAAGCACATACATGACTTTTGATGATGACAAGTGTCCAGGATTGGAATGCCTTGATGAAAATGAAGTTAAGGCCCTGGAATTTGAAAATCTCAACATTTATAGTGATTCTGAGGATGTAGCTGAAGTTAACACAAATCACAGAATGGATGGAGAGTCAAGTGAACAAGTGAATCATGAGAATGGAAGCTCATCTCAAACACCTGAATTTTATAGCACGAACTCAGGGAGAGAAAGAGAAGAAGGTTCTGCAAGTCATGCCAATGGTGAAGAAAATACAGAAAACTCAAGTAAACAAACTCACACCAGGAAATGGGATATGAGTCACACAAGAGAAGCAATTATTGGTGATCCAACTGTTGGAGTGAGGACTAGAAGTGCAACTGCAAATGAATGTCTTCATGCATGTTTTCATTCACAAGTTGAGCCTAAGAAGACTGAAGAAGCTCTACTTGATCCTGATTGGATATCTGATATGCAAGAGGAGCTAAATCTGTTTGAAAGAAACAAATTTTGGGAGTTGGTTCTTGCACTAGAGAACAGGGGTGTAATTGGAACAAAGTGGGTGTTCAGGAACGAAATGGATGAAAATGGAATTGTTACCAGAAATAAAGTAAGGTTGGTTGCAAAAGGCTACTCACAGGAGGAAGGAATTGATTATGATAAAACTTTTGCTCCAGTTGCAAGAATTGTAGCAATAAGGATCTTTCTTGCATTTTATGCACACTTAAATTTTAAGGTGTATCAAATGGATGTGAAGAGTGCATCCCTTAATGGTGAGTTGGAAGAAGAAGTTTATGTACAACAGCCACCTGGATTTTAAGATCCAGAATTTCCAAACTTTGTGTACAAGCTACTCAAGGCTCTCTATGGACTAAAGCAAGCACCTAGAGCTTGGTATGATACACTGTCAAAATTTTTGATTAAACATGGATTCACTAGAGGTACAATTGACAAGACTCTCTTCTAAAAGCAGCATGGTGATGATATGATCCCAGTTCAGATCTATGTGGATAATATCATATTTGGTTTTACTAATAAAAAGCTATATCGAAGATTCTCTAAGATCATGCAAAGTGAATATGAAATGAGTATGATGGGAGAACTAAGTTAATTTCTTGGACTTCAAGTCAGTCAAAGAAGTGATGGGATTTTCATCAGCCAAACTAAGTATGTCAAGGACTTATTGAAGAAGTTTGGCATGGTTGATTGCTCACCTTCATCTACACCTATGTCTACAACTACTAAGTTGGATGAAGATAAGAAAGGAAAAAGTGTTGACATTTTAGGTTATAGAGGAATGATTGGATCTTTGTTGTATTTAACTGCTAGTAGACCGTGCATTATATTTGCAACATGTCTGTGTGCAAGATTTCAAGCCAATCCAAATGAATCACATTTGATGGTTGTGAAGAGAATTTTCAGATAATTAAAAGGGACTCCAAACTTGGGATTATGGTATCCTAAGGGAACAGGTTTTGAAGCTGTTGGATACACAGATGCAGATTTTTCTGGATGCAGGGTTGACAGAAAGAGTACTAGTGGAAGCTGTCAGTTTCTTGGACAAATAATTGTATCCTGGTATAACAAGAAACAACAATATGTGTCAACTTCCACAACAGAGGCTGAATACATAGCTGTTGGAAGTTGTTGTGCTAAAGTGCTTTGGATTAGAAATCAACTAATGGATTATGGCCTAGTGTTACACAAAATTCCAATTATGTGTGACAATACTAGTGCTATATCTATTGTGGGTAATCCAGTTAATCATTCTAGAACAAAGCACATTGATATAAGGTACCATTTTATTAGAGAACATGCTACAAATGGTACCATTGAGCTTGTTTTTGTTCTAACAAAAAAATAGTTAGCTGACATTTTTACTAAACCTTTGGATGAAGCAACTTTCACTAGACTTGTAAGTGAAATTAGAATGCTAAATTCTTCATCTTAAAGGCAAGAACTCAGCTAATATTTTGTAGCAGATTAATTTCTATTAAATTAAAATTAATTTGATTTAATTGGAAATGAATTGGAATATGAGTTATAAATATTTCATAAATCTCTGTATATTTATTTTTCAAAATTCTAAATTTATCTTGGAATTTTTCAATTCTAAGAAAACTGTCTAAATATTGATTTACATTTTTGTTATTCCCAAGGAACTAATAATGAGATTTACAGAAGGGGGGTTGAATGTAAATCTCAAAACCTTTTCAAGTTTTGAGCAGTTTCAAAAGCTAAGTGTATGATGAACAGATGTGTGTGAATTGCTTTAAGCAAGTGCAGATAGATATATATTCAAAACACAAATGTAAAGAACACAGAGGCTTTAAAAACTTTTCTGGTGGATTTGTTGTTCCACCAGACATGTGTATTTCAGAAAATATGTGATACAAAGAATTGTTCACATCTGCTTCCTAGTACAAACTAGATAATTTTCTCTCTGAATTTTTCTAAACAGCTCTTGAAAATTCACACCTAATTACTAGCTGCAACTTGGTTTATATATCACCAAGTATCTCAAGTGAAGACAAAGATAAAATACAATTATAAAATAGTTCTTCACATGTTTCTTCTTCATTTCTCTATCCAATGCAATCTAAGATAATCTGTGAATCTTTGAATACTTCCTTGTTTGCACCAGAATGGAAATGCTGCTTTTTCTTGATTCCTCCAAGAGGCTACCACATTCCAATTGTCTCTGTCAACCTATGTGCCTCTGTCAGCTTATGAATTGTCACTATCAACTGCTATGGAACTGAGCATCCATTGAAGCTTTCATCCGTTGATGGCTTTATCCGTTGATGCTTTAGCAGTTGAAGCTTTATCCGTTGATGCACTCATCCGTTGATGGATGTTATCCGTTCAAGCTTTAGAGACATCCGTTGAGGCTTTGTTTCTCATCCGTTGAAGGTCTTTAATTTACCAGTTGATACTACTTCATTTATACAAAATTACAAGGCATGAAATATTTATAATTAGCCCTCCTATTTGCATATCCACTAGTAGTCAACATGACTTATAATTTCCTACAACTTCTAAGAATTATAACTCATTTACAAAGACTGAAATGTGCTACAATACTAAACTTATTTCTAAGTAAAGCTACTCCATCAACGGATAACCAAAGTGGTCTTATCCGTTGAGGCTACAAACACTAGATTTCTACTTAAGTGTTTTGTTTAGCTTATCATCAAACTATTACACATATAATCCTAACAATTTTCAATGTGCAAAATTAGCACAAGGCAGAATCAAAAAGATTAAAAGTATATATAGAGAACCGAGTTCTCGATAAGTCTAATTGATTTCTCGACAAGCCATTATAAGACTTCTCTAGTGAGTTCTCGATAAGTCATTTTTATGACTTCTCGAAGGACTTCTCGACAAGCTTTATTATGACTTATCGATAAGCTATTATAGAGTTTTCTATAAGTGTTAACTCACAGAGTTCTCTACAAGTATAAATTTTAGACTTATCAATAACGAAGAACTGAGATAATTTAATTTAATAAATTATTTTGGTAAAATACTTTTGACAAAATCAGTCTGATTTTATTTTGATTTATTCAATTAAAAATTGGAAACAATTCAGTCCATTATGGACAAACTGGGTATTTATTGGACATCTCGACAAGTCATTTTCTAGTTCTGGAATAAGAGTCATGGAAATGACATATCGATATGTATCTATTCTCTCAATATGACTTCTCGATAAGCAAATTCCAAACGTCCATTTTTAGTTCTCGATAAGTCATTTACCTTTTACTATAAATATCCAGACATCTCAATATACGCCTCTTTACGCCTTCGAGATCTCTAAGTGACCTAATTTTTCCAGTTCTCAACCGCTCTCTCTTGTTTCAAACTCTTTCTCTCTAGTTTTTCTTACCCACTCAAATTTACTCCTCTAAAATGGCACTAAACAATGTTAGAGCTGTAATCCCCAAGGATGGAACCAACTATCTCATTTTTATAGATGCTAATCAAGCCCCTGGAAGTTTCAAGGGTTTTTTTTAAAATTTTTGACTGGGTCTTATTATGCAGGAGCTCTAACTATCAATCACATCCTTTACTTGGATGTTCTGCATGAATTCTGGATAATAGCAGTAGTAAGGACAGTTGTGCATGACAACTCTGTATCTATTGTGGTTAACTGCTGTAACGTCCGTGAAATATTATGTAATTATTTTTATCAATAAATAATTGTTATGTGATTTTTATGTGAATTTCAGTGAATTATTTGATGATTGATATAAATATTTGGGTGTTGATATATAATAAAATTAGGATATTTTAATTTTTAATTATCCAGAATTACATATAGATAATTTTGGTATTTTTATGGTAATTTTGGGATTATTATATGATTTTATAAGGATTTATAGAATTAATAATGATTATTTTTATGTAATTATAAAATTACTTTTTAGAATCAGAAATCGTCCCCCTTCAACCGTTTTTGCGTTTCTACAACCCGAAACACTTCCGAAAACTCCTTCCTAACCCAATCTGATAATTCTGAACACTTTTCGTGTTTTGACTTTTTCGATCCGGGGTATGGTTTGACCTGTACGAGTCCCGGTGTAAAACTTTCGATACGTTAATCATTGTATAGATCGATAAAACTCGTATTCTCGAAAGGCGAGGTATTATTACCTTATTTTTGTATAAAGTATTTTATAAGAGGCCCTGTTTTGATAATTATCCAAATCTGGTATTAAAATTGCATCGTTATATAGTTACTTAGCGGTTAAATAACGTATTTTCGGATCCGATATGTAAATGTAATTATCGAATTATTAAATAAATAAAATATGTGACGGGTCTCTTAATTGTGTGTTACCTTATTGTTAATTGTGGGTAGTTGTTGGATACGAACCTTAATTGTACAATTAATTATTGAGCTGTATGACATTATTTTATTTTTAATAATGATTTTATTGAATATTTATTCTTATAAATGTTAAAAATATTTCAAAAATTATTTTTGTTTCTTTATAATTTTATTTATTATTTTTTGGAGTTTATAAAATTTAGAAATTAATATTTTTATTGATTATTTATCTCTAAATAATTTTTTGATTGTATTTAATTATAAAATCAGTATTTATTTCCAGAATGCTTCAAAAATCACAAAAATTTTACTTTATTAAGTTTGGAATATTTCAAGAATTTTAAAATATATCGGAAATATTTCAGATTAAATTTACCTGCATATTTGTTTGTTAAATCATAAAATTGCGAATATGTTTCTCATTTCAAAAATATTTTAAAAGTACGCAGATCATATCTTATTTGCTTCGGAGTATTTATAAAATTTAAAAATTATGAAAATTTTATAATTTTAGCTTTTAATTAGTTCGAGAATTTTAACATTTGTTTAGTTATTTTTCGGATTAATTTTAGTTGTAATTCAGTTTATTAAATTGTAAATTTCGCTACAAAAATGATGAGAAAAAAATGATAAAAACACCACACAAATATATACACGGGGCCAATCACCACCGTCTTCATCTCTCTTGCTCAATCTCTTTTGTTTCTCATAATCTCTCATCCCTCGATCTCTCTGATTCTCTCTCAATTCTTTCTCACTTTATTTCTCTCTCCCTTCGTTTCTCCCTCACTTCTCTCCTCTTTTCCTCCCTTGTTCTCTCGTTCTTCTTCTCCGGTGATTGGTTCGCCGCTGTTTTCTTCCAGCGTTGCTCCGGTGTTGTGACTGTTCCGTTCGACTTTTATTCATGCATATACATATATATATCCTTGTGTGAACTGTGTGTGTTGTGTGTGTATGTGTGCGTGTGTGTACTGTGTGTGTTGTGTGCATGTGTGAATTGTGTGTGTGGTGTGTGTGGTGGTGGCACGTGAGGCGCGTGGAGGTTGTGACTGTGTTCTTTGGTTCTGTTGTGCGCGTGGCGCGCGTTGTGGCTATGTTTTGGTGGTTTCTGCTTCGACTGTGTTGCCTTGTTCGATTTGAGATTTTAATTATTTTATTATTAATTTCTGCAGATTGTGTTGCCTTGTTCGATTTGAGATTTTAATTATTTTATTATTTATTTCTGCAGGAATTAAATTGATGAGGATTTCATGAAATAAAATTAGTTCGTGAAATTAATTTCGAAACGAAAATTTCGAATCAAAATATAAAAATGCGAGTAACAATAATAAATAATTGAAATTACATTGGTGTTCGGGAATTGTGAATTGTAGTTGTGGATTATTGTTGTTGTTGTTGTTGATTGGAATTGACGTCGAATTGATTCGACGGGTAGGCCGATAAACAAGGGAGATGCTGCCCCATTTTCGGGAAACTAATTTTGAAAATACGGGAACGTAACCTATAATTATCGGAGACGTCGAACGAAAGTATATAATTATATTATATGAATCTGGTTACGTGCTATGACAAAACCTTTTATAATCACCATACTATGTTCAAAACAATGAATATACGCACTTTTCGAAAACAAACACCAAACCGAGTTCCGAAGATGTGAACCATAATTGCTATGTGTATTTCAATAATACATATAAATATGAGTTGGGTTATGAAATCGTATAGGTAGAATTGGATAGTGGTGTTTTGTTAAGCGAAACGATTATCTGAATTAGGGTATTTCAACCTTGTAGGTCCTAGTCAGAAGACTCGAGGAGTGACG